>NC_056584.1:21981515-22149015 GCF_018340385.1 Cyprinus carpio | reverse complement strand
TGTTCTATAATAGGCTCATATTCTGTGGCAGTCATACAGCCGTACCAAACAATCATCAGACCTAATGACTTCCATAAGACAGCTTCAGTGCTTTAGTATCAAGATACAATTATATATATATATATATATAGCTATATATATATCATATATATCATAGTATAATATACTATATATATATATATCTATTATATATATATTTCTTTTTTTGCGTGTCAGAAACAAAAAAATAAAAAATATACAGATTCACGAGATCTAAACTCAGAATTTCAGAGTTTATATCTAATTCTAACTTTTTTTATTCAAAGATTGTCTCTCAGTATTGCAAGATATAAACTGAGAATTGTGAGAATTAAACTTGAGGTGATAACTCGCAGTTCTGAGAAGATAAAATCTGAAATGTGACCATTGACAATCTCTCGCAATTGCAAGAAAAAATTTACTATTTGGGAGATAAAAAGTCACAATTACCTTTTTTATTTTGTGGAGGAAGCAAAGAAAAACAACTTGCAAGATGTAAACTGAGAATTCAGAGAAGAAAAAAAATCTGAAAAAGTCAGAATAGAATTTTGAGACAGTCATTTATATAGTCATTTATAGATTAATATTAGATAGAATTTATATTTCACAATTCAGCAATTCTGAGAGACATAAACTAAAATTGCAAGATATAAATGCAAAACTGTGAGAAAAAAAAGTCTGAATCGTGAGATAAAAGACTATTTTTATTATTCTGTGGCAGAACAGGGCTTCCATACATTTTATAATTTTTAATTTCTGTTTTAGTTACTGCGAAATAATTCCACGGCTCGAGTGGAAATAAAATAAGTTTAAAGTTTTTTTTTTTGTAAATATATTTTATTTTGTTTATTTTTTAAGTTCTTTTTTATGGTTTAAGTTTTACTCTCTTAAAGATAAAGGTTTCAAAAGTGGGGTTTCACACTGATGCCATAGAACCACTGTGTTTGGCTCCCCGAGAAAGCTCTTTTTATTGTGAAGAACATTTTAATAATCTAAAAAAAAAAAAAAAAAAACATTTTCCCCTTCCACTAAACCAAAATAAAAAACTTTTGAGTAATGGAAAGGTTCCATGGATTTAAAAGTTTTTTATGGAACCATATAATGATGCCAACAAAGAAACTTGAGCCAATTTTTAAGAGTGTAGTTTTAGTTAACTAATCTTGGCTGCAGATACCATCATGGATCATCCAGAATTTTTAAGATTCGCCATTACTGGCTGAAGGCATATTTTGGCTAATACAGGAAATGGAGTGAAAGATAACTCATTAAATCTTAATATTTTTTCCATAGCTTATGGGTTCAGATCGTGTGCTCATTAAACCAGAACCTACCAAATGGCATTCCCTGACTCTCACTGTCACAGTTTTTGCTGAGTCTGTGTCGCAGAGGTTCTGATTGAAATCTGTCACGTCTTTGAGGCTGAACTTTCGTGGCATTTTGAGACTTTGAGCTCTGACCGCTGCCCTTATTGCCGATGCACTTTGTCCGAGCTCCTCTTGACATGTCGATTCATTTTGAAATGCTTTTTGTGAAGAAACACTTACTGGCCTGAGCTATGATGCCTTCAAAATAGCCTCTTCAGAATTGTTCACGCATAGAGAAACAAATACTGATGCTAGTTTTAAAATTGGCGACCCTATCGAGTCACATTCCAATAGTAATTATTATGTTTTCAAACTTCTTGATATCAAGGACCCCTGAAATCTGTGATTCTTTATGAAGAACCAGCATTTATCCTGTTAACTGTCACCGGCCAACCAGTGGGCCCATTTATTATTACGCGTTTATAACAGTAATATCTAAAGTAATCTTGGCAAAACTATGTGTCACTTCATTTGAAAGCTTAAAGGCTAATTTTTTGATATGTTTTACCGAGCAACTGTAATTTATTCGTTTGACACAAGAGTACTCATCAGAGTCAGTAAGCGAGTCCTGACCTTTATTTTGAAATAGCGATGCACATATAAAAATAAAAATATTCTAAACAATTCTAAAAAAAAAAGTTACAATTTTAAAAATTAAACATTTTCATTGATGGTTAAAAACACATCAATTTTATTTATTTATTTATTGATTGATTGATTGATTGATTGAGAACAAAAGTTTCCAAAATGTTTTGAATATAAAGAAAAATTTAAAGATTCTGTGATGCTGAAAAAATGTAAATGGCTTTTCACTTAACTTAGTCTTTCAGAAATTACATGAGGTTTCCATAAAAACCTTTTAATCATTTTAAATTGCTATTACGATCTAAGACTTAGTCATTAGCAGTAAGTGAGATTCTGATTCAGACTTCCATCAGTCCCGCTGAAGACGTCCTTCTGAAGTCAAGGACCTTCTCTTACTGTTAATTACACAGGGGGGGGGGAGTATCCTTGCAGAAACATTGTTAAATCATTGTAGATCTGGTTTTGGTTGAAAAGGCTGCTCTTGGCTGAAAAGTGCTTAGCTTGGTCTTCTTTGGTGTAGGAGTTGATTGGTCCTGCTTGCCAGAGTTTGGTGATCTAGCTAGCTTACCAATGTCTGGAACATTGGTCAGCAACATAAGAAAAAGGACTTAAAAAAGGTTTATGGGGTCAGAATCTGAAGGTGAGATTTAGATGAATTTTTTACCTGAACTGAATTTGGATGCCCTAAACCAGTGGTTCTCAGACCTTGGTGTAAAACAACATTGGGCATTTATTACTATGTACTGTATTTAAATTGTCCATTCCCTTTTTAAAGTCTTTTAACAACAACAATTATTATTATTAATTAAATAAGTATTGAATATTTATTTTTTTCTCTCAATAATAATAATTCATCATATTTTACATTGGGTATTTATTTATTTATTTATTTTCTGTTTTCTAAATTTCTTTACAATTTCTGCTGAGCTTGTGTATTGAGCACTGTATTTGTGATCATGTGTCTTCAGACATTTCTATCCACATCATACTGATTATCAGTTTCCATGGTTACTACACACGTTCAGTGCTTTCAGATAATTACCCACATGTTAAATACAGTGGTAGAGGCAGTTCATTATGAGGGGACTATGAAGCTGTGCGTAGGTTTGAAAACATATACAGTGCTGGCAAAGTGCAGTGACAGCTAGCTTTTGTATTCAAGGGCAGCTTCACACAACCTTATGCACACACCTTCAACAGTTTGCGTTTCATGGGTCATTTATATAGAGGTTTGAGATCTAGTCACTTGAATAGTCTGACATGAAAAATACTATAAAAATAAAAATTATTGCTTATGTTTGACATTAGACTAAAATGTATGGTTGAATTGAGCAAAGAAGAACGATCTTTGGGAGTAAAACATACTGTTCATTTATTTTGGTGTATGACATGACAGCAGCCTCCACAGCAATTGTGTGTGTAAATACAGATTAGTGTACACTATAGTGTCAGTTTACACATACATCCTCATGTGGGTGGTGTTATTTGACTGTGGGTTATTTGATTCCTTCTGTATGGAAACTAACTTCTGTCAACGGAAACTGATCTATCGCTGAACATGCTGTTAGTGTTGAGCTTTGGATGTTGAAGGCTTCTCTAGGCACATCCCTATGGGTGCAGGTACATGAAGGCTAAGAGTTGGGTGGACTGATGAGCTATGAAAGCAAAATCAGGGCTCTCTGCAGAAACAGAAAATCTTACATAACATTATTGAGTTGGTTCAAAGAATCTCTTAGAGTTTGGGATATGAATCCTAATACAGCTTTTATACTTTGGGAGAAAGCATTATTATGATCACTTAAACTACCTTAAAATACTACTTTATGCTATACTATAATTCTTGTGTTTTAGCAGGTGCTGTTGTCTTACAGTCTTCACTCAGGATCTGTCTGTGTGAAATGTCTCTAGGGTGTTGAGGGTGTCAAGACAATCACTGTCTTAGAAAGATTAGGATTCAGGCTAGTTTGTGATATTATTAGGCCTGTGCATGAATATATGATGATCGAGCTCTCACTGTCTTTCATCTGAAATGGTACTATGTGTCTGCTATGCCAAGTGTCTGTAAAAGTCTAGAAAATTGAATGATCGAAGCGACCCATAGATTAATATTAGATAGTATGTAATATATGCACTGAAAGTGGATGTTAGGAAAGATTTCTATTTCAAATAAATGCTGTTCTTTTAAGCTTTCTAAAAAAGTATCACTATTTCCACAAAAATATTAAGCAGCACTGCCTTCAACTTTAATAATGGTTCTTGAGCTGCAAATCAGCATATTAGAATGATTCCTGAAGGATCATGTGATACTGAAGACTGCAGTAATGATGCTGAAAATTCAGTTTTGCAGTGCAGGAATATATTACATTTTAAAATATACTAAGTGTATACTTTCTTTAAGAATCTTCTATCATTACTTTAAGTATGTTATGTGTGTTTTCATAGAGTACTCGGATGCATCAGTGCTAAGGATGCACTTTTTTCTCTTTATGGAAAAACAGATTGAATCCTCCACCAGGTGCAGGCAGGGTAATTACTCCACTTGTTTATTCTTGCGTGTGAATAGATGAAGGGCTATTAAGAGCCATTAAGAGCATTTTATGAATGGATGGTGGGCTTGAGATGTGCTTATCTGATCTGAACAATAGCACTGAAGTTCTTGAGAGACTCCAGAACAGATTCCATTCAGAGTTTTTCTGTATTATAAAATAATATTGGTTTATCAAGTATTTCCCCTTGGCTTAAACTTTAAAGGAGTTTCTTTGCTAAATGAGTAAACTGTGGTATTGATTTCCTTTTGGATGTTTTAGGAAACGCTGGTGAGAAAGTGATGTTTCACTTCTTTGGTGAGAGGCATTGTTTGGAAGTCAATGGATTAGACATCTATCATGTTAATTTAAGGGAATTTTCAAATGGCTGAAAAACACATGTAATACTGGAACATGTTTTAAACATTTTAAAAGGATTCCCGACCAAGTATTGAGTGCATAACTGAACATAATTATTTGAAGGTTGACTTTTTTTGTATTAAAAACACTTTTATCTTTTATTGGTCGGATGAAATATGCTAATTCTTTGAGATAGGAAATTTTGGGTTTTCATGAGCTATTATATGCCAAAATCATCAGTATTAAAACAATAAAAGACCTGAAATATTTCAGTTGGTGTGCAATGAATCTAAAATATATAAAAGTTTAATTTTTATCATTACATTATGGAAAATAATGAACTTTTTCACAATATGCTAATTTTTTGAGAAGGACCTGTATATATAGTTTTTTTTGTTTTTCTTTATGCAAATATGCATATAAAATAAATACATACAAACAAAAATCCACACATTTTTTGTTTGCCCATATTTTGAATTGTTCTAAGATTAAACTTATAGAAAACTAAAAAGATTTAAGGTGAAAAATGAAAAGCATATGAGCCAAAAATGTGGAAATGTGATATTTACAACAAGAGTAACTGCAGTTTGGTAAAATACTGCATCCAAATTTGTACTGCATTACTGAAAAACCATAATAATAAAAATGTGAATAAAACAGCTCATAAAATCAGCAACTGATATCATTTTGTTTGCTTGTAGGGGGAGGACACGGCCGAGGGAGAACGTCGTGTGCAACGCAGATGGACAGGCGATGGTGGGCGGAGCAGGGGTGGAGTCAGGGGCAGGGAGGCAGCGATTTCACTGCTGTGTTCGAGTGACAGCCGTCCAAGTGCGAAAAGCAATATGGGGCGTGGCCATGGTTATGTGCGTGTGCTCATCATGGGCAGGCTCCACCCAGCTGGCCAAGCTGACCTTCAAGCAGTACGACGGCACCGTTCCCTCTCACATGGTTCACCACCCACGTGGAACTGCCTCTTCTTCCCTCTGTATTACATCGGCTACCTGTGCAAGAGTCCCGAGAGACAGACACCAAAACAGAGGTTTAGGTAAGAATCTGGTCCCGTGAGATTGTGTTTATCCAGCAATGCACTCTGGGATTGCCTTCTTGGTGAAGAATATGCAGCTTCTTAGGTTTGGAGCAGAGCAAAAGATTAAGATGTAGTACAGCTGAAATATCCAACTGTTTTGTGTGAGTATAACAGACATCTGGTGAATCTGTTTAGTGAAATCCCTTTCTGTTGAGGGGGACACTGAGGAAATTCCATGCTGTAATGCATGAACAGTTTGTCCTTTCCGGGTTTCTCCTTTTATCTTCTATGTGCTGAATACTAAGCAGGCTCATTGCTTATTTAAACTGAGTCGTTAAGGAAAAAATATCCCTCTGCTCTGTCTAGGAAGACCAACGTAAAAGGTGTTGGGAAGTAAAGTAATATACTGTAGATTGAAATGCTTTTTTTATTTAATCATTTAGCAAATGCTTTTGTGTAAAATGCATAAAAGCCCAAGCAATTTATCACACTTGAGAAAACAATATTAGCAGCACTGCAGAGTAAAAGTACAAAGGCTGCAAAAAAGGAAAAAAAAAAGAGAGAGAGAGATTTTCTGTTAAACTGAAGTGCCTTTATTTATAGTTATCCATTAATTAAATGATGAACTTTTAGCCAACTCAATTTATCAAGTCTAATGTTATTTAAAAAATTGTAGAAGCGGATGAATTTTTTATTAATTTTTTTGCCGTTTAGCCCACAGACCCATTTAACATTTTAGAGAATATCAGTGAAAAGGCTGAAAAGGTACTGCTACCCATAAACACGCTCTTTATCTTTCTATAGGTATCAGCCAATATGCTGACCTTAAAAAGTGATGTCAACCAACCATGACATTGTACAAAGACTTTCAGTTGAAGTAAATGGACCTCTGAATGCACATTTAGTACAGTGTGATTAAAAATAGGACATTTTACTTGATCAGCAATCTTTTCTTGGTTTCAGAATAACAATACTATTAAACATACCATAATTCTATCAATAACTAAAATCAAAGAGATTACAAATTAATAAAGCTGTTGAATGTAATGGAGACAAGTAGTGATTTATTTTGATTTGATTGGATTTATTTTTCAAGTCTTTCAAAGTACAAGACAATAAGAAAAAAAAAGAAAGAATGATAGGAGAAGCAGACCGAATGATGGAAGGAAGGAAGGGAGGAAGGAAGGAAGGAAGGAGCTGCACAGAAAAAAAAAAAAAAAAAAAAAAAAAAAGACGATCATCCCATACAATTAAGGTGGGAAAAATATTTCCACACAAGAAAGTCACATTTTTAAAACTTCTCACATTTTTTATACCTTCCGAGACTCTGGTAATTTATTCCAAGCAAATGTACATTTTAAAACGTATGTAAAAGTAAATAAAAAAAGGTATTATATGTATAAAACAAAGTGTATTTTTACTGAATTCCCAATTAAAAAACTATGTCCAAAATGAAGGGAATAACAATCCTGAGGATGTAAGCAACTCGGGAAAATGGGCAAAGTTAAACTTTTAAACAAAATATCATTCATACTCCTCAGGAACAATAAAACTCAATCTAGGACCAAAGACATGCTTTGACTGAAACACAAATCACATACAGTATATAGACCCGAGTCTGATTCTACCAAAAACACAATGAAGATACAAATTAAATAACCTCTTTTAGTGATGAAATTTAAACCAGAACAAAATAACAAATAATACTCATAATGTTAATAATAATCATAATGATAATTAAAATAACAGGCAATTAAATCACTGAAGCTACTGAAAAATAGATGTGAACAGGTGAATGCAAACAAGACTGTTTCCTAAATAAAATGGTTTAATGTCCTGTAGAAACAGCATATACTGTAGATGGAAGCTATGCTTAATTTCTCTGTTTGCCTGATTTTACCTGGAAGTGCTGCGGTAACTCTTGTGAGTCCGGGACACTGAAGATTGCAAAATATCTTTGAACTGATCTGTTCAGACAGTCATATATTTGTCAAGCACAGAAAGCGGAGAGGTGGAAAAATGCTATGTGACACCACAAGCATTTAAGAAATTGTTTATTTTCACTTATTGATGGCTTAAAAGCTAACAGACATGGCATCTTCAAGATACTATACTGTATGTCACATAAGAACACAATTCAAGCAAGTGAAAAAAAAAAGAAAAGAAAAAAAAAATTCTCAGTTGTATTTAAAGTCCTTTATCCCACATGGAGGTGAACTAAGGATAGCTCTGAGCATAATGGCCAGAGATGGATGGTAGAAACAAGTGCTGTGTGTCTTCAGATCACATCAACCTTACACTGAACATTTTCACTAAGGGAATATAGTTTTAAAAATTGTTTTCAAATGGACTAATTGTCTGTTGGGTGTTTTGTGTGACAGACAAAGCTTTTGAAAATGTGGTAAAGTAATTATGTCCTCATTTTGAGCCAGACATCCAAATATCCCAAAATATATTGAGCTTTATTTATTTTAAATACACTACCATTCTTAAATTTCTTATGCTCACAAAGCCTGCAACTAAATAATACAAAATGCTATAAAAAAATATTAATATTGTGAAATATTATCACATTTCATTTATTTTTTATTTTATTTATTTATTTTGCAGTTTTTCAGTGTCATATGTTCTTTTAGAAATCATTCTAATACTGATGTTGTGCTCAAGAAACATTTCTTATTATCATTATTGGAAACAGTTGTGCAGCTTAATATTTTTGTGGAAATGTATTTAGCTCTCTCACCACTTTTATGGCTCAAATTTATAAATACCTCTAGGGGAAATTCTGAATTAAGTATAACCTGGTAAAAGCCACATCCCAAATTTATTTATTTATTTATGTATGTATTTTTTCAGGGAAACCACAAAAATTTAACTGAATTTATCAAACTTTTCTGCCTCATTTATTTTCTTCTTTTAAAATAATTCAAGCAAATCAAATCATCACAAGTCAAATCACCACAGTTGCAACACAAACACTATAATTCAAATAAATGGCCCCCCACATGTAGTGAAACCATATTGAGTACTCACAGATCCATTGATGGGGAAATTCCAAAGACACGAAGCAACAATGAAGAAAAACAGCAAATCCCATCGTCATTAGCACAGTCCATGAACCATCCCACAGAATGATGAATTCGATTACTGGACCAGACAAATCCTTTGTCCCGGGATGCAGACAGCCCTGATCAACAGCATAGCCTCTCAGCATCATCTTCTCATGCTGCATGCACAAGCTCACTTTGAGTTCGCAACTCTCAAATTTAAGTTCCATTTATGAGCTCAGTCTTTTCATTAAACAGTTCCTTTTCGTAACAGTATTTATCTGGTCACAAGCAAAAATCTCATTTTTTTTAGGTTGTTTTTCCTCCACCACCCAAAGCGTTGCTTACTTTTTCTGTAAGACCCCGCCCCTTGAACTCTAGGGGTCACACTAAAAACATCTAATTGGTTCACAGAAACATTTTTATTAAAGAAACAAAAGACATTTTCTGTTCACTTTTAACTATCAATTCAAAACCTTTGTAAATATAAAATAGTAACAAAGTTACAAAGAAAATAAAGGAAAATAACACTTTCCATACAAACAAGTGTCAGCGAATTCCAAAATAAGAATCCATATTAATTTCTATATATAAATATAGAAAAATATAAGAAAACCTAAAATTAACAATTAACACATTAAAAGCAACACTCCTATCAGTAGACCCACACCTGAAAAGGGCTGTACAGCTGTCACTTTTGATCAATTTAATTCATCCTTGCTGAATGAAAGTATAATTAAATAATAAATGCACTGACCTCAAATGGTAGTGAACATAAGGCAAATCAAATGTGTATTATGTGCAGTGGACAATAAATTAATATTGTTTTATCTCTGTGGTATTTCAGAGAGTGCTGTCGGTTCTTCGGGGACGATGGACTGACGGCGAAGGTGTTCTTTACTAAAGTGGCCCCTTTCGGCCTGCTGTGGATTATGACAAACTACCTGTACCTTCAGGCTCTGAGAAAGATCAACAGCACCGATGTATCGGCCCTCTTCTGCTGTAACAAAGCCTTTGTCTTTCTCCTGTCCTGGATCGTTCTGCGGGATCGCTTTATGGGTGTAAGGGTGAGTGGATGAATGGATCATTGGATAGATGGATGAAATTCTAGCTATTTATTTGACTTGAGTGTTGCTAAAAGAGTTGATGGATGGATAGATAGATATCCAATGTTGTTTTCTCTGGATGTCTTCTGCTGTTTAGAGTCAGCAGTGCCATCACAATACAATCCTTTGCTTTTCCAACCTTTTCCTGTCTTCTTCCTTTGTGCTCCTCCTTTCATATATTTCCTATTCCCTTTTTTTTTCTTGAATCAAAGGAACTAAGGTGCTGTGTAACATTCTCTTTGTCTCTATGTATTCCTGTTGCTCCATCTCTCTCTCACACACATACACACACACACACACACACACACACTGCAGTGCAGGGCAGATTTTGGTGAGTCAGGGTGTTTGGACGTTCATGGCGCAGTAGAAGTTAAGCAGGTTTCCACTTATAAAAAAACTATTTCTTATTTCTTGCTTGTGATATTTATGGCGAAATATGCCCTGGACATGTTTCAGGTTTCATATTTACCTATGTGTATTTCTATGTTCTCCTGTAAAGATGATGGTAATACGAACATAGCAATATCCATGAGAATGGCAAATCACAATATTTCAACAATCTTTTAAACAAAGGAGATAAAACAGAGAGAGTTGGTCCAAAACAAAAGGCAGAGCAGGAAAAGAGCGTTAGAGGAAAGCTGTTCAGAAAGCTGTTCTGAACGGAGGGCCGTTGGGTGAGAGTAATCAGTCTTTCTGACGTCCTTGTAATGTTTCTGTACTGCACCCAATTCAGCTACGCTCTGGAAACATTTTTCATTTGGAGACACAGACACACACAGTGTATGAAGCAGGCCTGTTCCATCATATATAATGCCAGAGTAATACTTCCTTGAACTCGCATATCTATATACGAACAAAATCTTAAGACCAGGGGATGCATTGCAAGTTTTACACATTTCGCACTAGTGGATCATAACCGGGTTGTAAGTGCTGCTTCAAAATGCCAAAAGAAGAAACAGGAGCAAGAGACAAAAAATAGAGAGTAGGCAATTTATTGAAAACTGCATTTAAACTCAAACAGGCTGTTCATCAGCTGATCAAAAGTTTAAGACCATAGCCATAAAAAGGTCAAATCTGCACAAAAATATGGCTTTCATGTCATTGTTCTTCAAGCAGTCATACTGTCAAGATCTCCTGATGGCAAAGGCAAAAAGGCTTTCTCTCTTTGAATGTGGCAGGATTGTTGAGCTGCACACGCAAGGCCTCTCGCAAACGCGCCATCGCTGCCGAGGTTGGACACAGTAAGACAGTCATTTTACATTTCTTAAAAAATCCTGAGAGTTATGGGACAAAAAAGTCAAGTGGTAGGCCCAAAAAGATTTCACCTCCACTGAGCCGCAGGATCCGACGGGTTGTCTGTGAAGACACAGGTCGATCCTCGACCCAAATTAAGGCCCCTTACTGATGCTGACTGCAGCCCAATAACCATAAGAAGTCATCTGCTAGAGAAGGGCTTCAAGAACAACAAAACGTCTTCAAAGGCCACGTCTCCTCCCACGACACAAACTTGCCCGTTTAGAATTTGCAAGGTAGCCAAACACGGGACATTGAAAGGTGGAAGAAAGTTTTATTCTCTGATGAGAAAAAATTTAACCTGGACGGTCCTGATGGCTGCCAACGTTACTGGCATGGACAAGGAGATCCCACCTGAGATGTTTTCTACGCGGCAAAGTGGAGGAGGCTCCATCATGATCTGGGGTGCTTTTTTCTTCAATGGGAAAATGGAGCTTCAGGTTGTGCAGGGGTGTCAAACGGCGACTGGCTATGTGGATCTGTTGCAGCGGGCATCCCTCTTGACCGAGGGGCCCCCGTCTATGTTGTAATGACTGGGTCTTTCAACAGGACAATGCTGCAATTCACAACGCCCGCCTGATGAAGGACTTCTTCCAGGAGAATAACGTTGTTTTTTTTTGGACCATCCTGCGTGTTCCCCTGATCTAAATCCCATTGAGAACATTTTGGGGATGGATGGCAAGGGAAGTTTAAAAAAACGGACGTCAGTTTCCAGACCGTGGATGCCCTTCGTGAAGCCATCTTCACCACATGGAGCAATGTTCCCACCAGCCTCCTGGAAACAGTCGCATCAAGCATGCCGAAACGAGTGTTTGAAGTGATCAACAAGAACGATGGGGCTACTCACTACTGAGTCCTTTTTTGACACTTTTTAGTTCTGTTGTGCATTTATTTTTGGGCTATGGTCTTAAACTTTTGATCAGCTGATGAACAGCCTGTTTGAGTTTAAATGCAGTTTTCAATAAATTGCCTACTCTCTATTTTTTGTCTCTTGCTCCTGTTTCTTCTTTTGGCATTTTGAAGCAGCACTTACAGCCCGGTTATGATCCACTAGTGCGAAATGTGTAAAACTTGCAATGCATCCCCTGGTCTTAAGATTTTGTTCGGGAGTGTATATCTATATCTATATCTATATCTATATCTATCTATCTATCTATCTATCTATATATATATATATATATATATATATATATACATATATATATAAACTGTGTGTGTGTGTGTGTGTGTATATATATATATATATATGACTGTATTGATCACATTGTAAAATAATCTCCCTAAAGGATGATGCAATTTTTTAGATCATTTTGCCCTTGTTCCACGATTTCTGCTTCAAATCATGTTTTGCACCAACCCTCTCTATAATTTTTATATATTTATTAATTAATTATTTTAATGTTGCATTCATTCTTTTGGTTATTCTTTTAGATGTTTTAGCTATTGAAATAGACATTGTAGTCTACAGGCCGTCTTTGTGCTGTTTGACGTTAACACAGTGTGATGCCGCCGACCTTTATTTTGTTCTTTTACAAGATTGTTGCTGCCATTCTGGCCATTGCTGGTATCGTGATGCTGACCTACGCTGATGGCTTTCACAGTCACTCTGTTATTGGCATAACGCATGTAGTGGCCTCTGCATCTGCCTCTGCCCTCTATAAGGTAATCACGCGTCAACAGTCATGACCCTTTTGTTATTCATCAAATGTTTTTCTGTTCAGTCCTGTCATTCAGGGTTTGTGTGTCATTGAAACTATACTTATCAATAACTGCATCTCTTTACAAAGTAATGGAGTGATGTGTCCTGGGAGTAATTGAAATGACCTCACTAATCTATTTGTCTTGATTGATTTGGGATGTACTTTCAACTCCTGCGGTCATCTGAAAAGGACAGATCAATAAGGGAACTGACCAGAAATATCAGTTTTAGCTCATCCGTTGACTATCATTTCTAACTTATCACGAGCTAAAAACCAGCCATGTAATACCCTTGTCGTCTTTCCTGCAGACATTTGAAATATAAAACCATATTCTTTTTTATATTTATCCTGTCCAGTGTTGCCTTGAATCTGTAGTTTGCTAATCTACAAGCTAAAGTATTTACGTACAGTCATACAGTCATAACTCAACTACACTACAAGCTTAGAAAATGCCCCAAATTATATACTGTAGTTAAACTGGTTTCTGACACAAAAACAATTAGAATACTAGAACTATTTTTTTAACCAAATATGTTTACATATGTTTAACCAAATATGCATTTTGTTACAAAATAGAACAAGTAAAATATGAATACTGTGATAACTCCATATGTATTAGTTCATTGAAATTAACCATCCGAATGAACAGATTCACCAATAATAATAATAATAATCTGACCTGACCAAGTCTTGTTTTTCATTCTTCAGGTGCTCTTCAAGCTTGTCTTGGGCAGTGCCAAGTTTGGAGAGGCGGCTCTGTTTCTGACCATTGTCGGAGGTGCAAACTTTGTCTTTATGAGCTTTGTGCCAGTTATACTGTACTTCACACATGTTGAGTACTTCACATCCTTAGTTGATCTTCCCTGGGCCTACCTGTGTGGAGTAGCTGGACTCTTACTAGGTAAATAAAATACTGACAGAAAACAGTATATTATACATAAAATATACACACAACTATATCTGACATTTACAATACATTTTTTTTCTTCATTTACAGCATTCAATATTCTGGTGAATTTTGGCATTGCCATTACATACCCCACACTCATTTCACTTGGCATTGTGCTGAGTGTCCCAGTCAATGCAGGTGAGTTCATTTTCAAAGTTATTTTTTATTTTTTTTTATAAAAGCAAACTTGAGTATAGAAAAACTCTATTTTGTGCCACTGACTGATTTAAAGGGATAGTTCACCAAAATGAAGTAATGACATGGCTTAGTGGCATTGATTTTTTTTTCTTTCTGTTATTCCATTTTAAAAATATTTTAAGCCATGAACCAAATCAAGCATCTACAAAAAGATTGACACATTAAAGACTTGGATTTAAAGCAAAATAGTATTTTTGGAAATTGGCAAAAAAGGACAAAAGTACGAGTACGAGTCCAAGTACGAGTCATCAGTCTGCGAGTCCAAGTCGAGTCACGAGTCCAGAGAATGGAGTCTTGAGTCGGACTCGAGTCCAAAGAATAGTGACTCGAGTCGGACTCGAGCCCCGAGTCCAGGACTCGAGTACTCCATCTCTGATATAAATATATATATATATATATATATATATATATATATATATATATATATATATATATATATATATATATATATATATATATATATATATATATATATATGACCCACTGATGTCACATGGACTATTTTAAAGATGTCTTTACTACCTTTCTGGGCCTGGGAATGTTTCAGTTGCATTGCTGTCTATGCAGAGTCAGAAAGCTCTCGGATTTCATCAAAAAATATCTTAAAGGAGTCCTATTATGCTCTTTTACAAAGTCTTGATTTTGTTTTGTGGGTGTTCTAGAACAGGCTCTCAATACTAGGTTGTTCGAAAAACAGATTATTTTTCACATATTTTACATTATTACAACACCTCTCTCCCCAGTCTGGCATGAACAGCTCGAATAGTTCCTGTATCAAATGAAGGCCGCCTTCTGGAATACAAGATGTGCTGTGATTGGTTAGCTGGGCCAGTGTGTGTTGTGATTGGCTCCACTCGGCGCCTGGTCAGGAAATGATAACACTCGTTGTCTTCTCTAGTGCAGCTCAACCAGGTCTCATCCCATTCGTCGATATTTGTGATATCACAAATCCCGGAAAATATGTGTTGTAGTCCAAACGAGTCATTCGTTGTGATTTCTGTTAAATAAAATATCTCCTTTTGAAATGGACTTTGAGCTTTGTAAATTTGCTGATCTTTGTTATGCTCAAACAGCAACATTACAGACTAAGTAAAGTTGGTAAAGTGAAAAAGCATAATATCACCCCTTTAATTTGTGTTCCGAAGATGAACGAAGGTCTTATAGGTTTCGAATGACATGAGGGTGAGCAATTAATGACTGAATTTTCATTTTTGGGTGAACTAACCCTTTAATATAGGCATTATATTACACTCGTAGGTTATTGTATGTCTGTTTTAAAAGGTTTATGTTAAAATTAAAGAAAAATAAAATTAAAGAAAATAAAAAAGATTCTAACTTCTTGAAACCTGTTTTTGAAGCAGTTGAAAGTGGACATTCATTGTAACTTTATCTAGACAGTTTGTGGTGGATGTTAGTGGCTCTTAATGTGTGTATGATTGGTGTTGCAGTGGTGGACCTGTACACCTGTGATATCCACTTCAACACAGTGCGACTCATCGCTGTGTTCATCATCTGTCTGGGCTTCCTGATGCTGCTGTTACCCGAAGACTGGGATCAGTGTTTGATTGAGCTCAGCACCAAACTCAGAAAGCGGGAACAGCCTGTTGAGCCGGCTGAGACTGGAACCAGCTCAGGACTCAATTGGACCCGACGGGCCAGGACCTCCATGTCCACATTTTCCCACTGACACACACTCACCTTCTCCCATCCAGTGACTGGATGATGCTGGGAAGTGCATTCATTCATAATATTTCTCATACAAGAAGGTTCCATAGGCCATAATGTACCATAATGCACATTATAACAAAAACCGTCCGAAAGCATTTTTTTTTTTTTTTTTTTTTGCAGTTCTCCCAACTGTAAGTGGATTTGAACAATGACATAGGTCTTTATTTGAAACTCAAGAGCAGGGGTCTCAAACTACCAATCTATGGGTCAAATTTGACCCATGAAATGAGTCATTAAGTGTATATAGGCTATCCTTAAATCCAGCCCACAAATCAATTTATAAACTTACATTTTTTACACTTTATTTTTTTCTAATTAAAACTTTAATTTAATATTTTATTTAATAATATTTCAATTTTATTTTATATACTGTTGTATTTTAATGTAAATTATGTATTGTAATTTATTTTTATATATTTCTTATTCTCCACATGGCTTTTATAGGCCTTAAACTTGAATGTAAAAGAACAGAAAAGTCAGAAAAGTTTGGGTTACATGCATCTATATAAGACTAGATGGCTCTTATTACAATCTATGGAGTGGTTTACACTGGGAGCACTTGTTGTGGCGTCTTCAGTGGATGGAAGATTCTATTTTTGGTGCACTACACTACTCCAACCTTTTTATTTTGCCTGTCTGATATATATAAAAATATTTTTAATATCATATATGTGGACTATTTATTTAAGTTATTTTATATTGAAAAATGTCTGATTATTACGTCAAGGCCAGGTTGTGTTATTACCAATCTTTTTAATGGCACTGCTACCTGCCTGTGCAAGGAGAAAATTGCAGTTGCAATAATGCAATTTCAGGCATCATTACTCCACTAAACATGAGCATCATGCTACGTATGAAGGAAAGATGTATCCATGCCTCAATAACGGTATGTAGTTAAAATGTAAGGTCATAAAACATCAGGTAGTTAGATTTGAGACCTCTGCTCAAGAGACCCACATAACCAATGTCTCCACAATAAAGAGTAGCTGCTGGTCTTGAGATTGTTTAACTTCTTTTCGGAGCTCAGAGAATCACATCTGTCACTTTACAGCTCACATTATGACTCTCACTAGCACAAATCACTGCGAGTGCCCAGTAGAACATGTGCCAAACATTAATATAGACTTTAAGAACTGCTACTTGTGCTGTCTTCTTGCACAACAAAGATCTACTTTGCAACAGGTGCATCTGAAGGATTTCCCCTCCCAATCTGTGACTGAAGATGTTCTGGATAACAGCAGTCTCGAAGGTTTGGGTGGAAGGGCAAACCAGGAAAAGCCTCAGAATACCGTGGTGCTGAGGTTGACTGGGATGCTGGAATAGCGCAGACGTCCAGCAGGCATCATACAAAGTTCTCCTAAAATGTAAACAAAGATATTTGTGGGTTAACAACAGCATCCAGACTGTTTATACTGAAGCTATACTTTGTTTCCATCACATTTTTTTTTTCTGAGTCACTTGCTAACCACTGTGAGGACACTTCGGGACAGTACTGGCAAACCTAAAAGGCAATCTTCTGTGAGTCGTGTTACCGTAAAGGGTGCTGTGAGCATCCTGTGAATGTATGACCATTTCTGAAAAGTGCACCCACACTATGTGCTTTGCAAAAGGTGGTGACTGGAACTGATACGCCACCTTTACATACACAAAACACATCCAGCATTTCATAAGACTGCTTTTCTTGAACACTGCATTGCATTTTTTATCCTTATGGACTGTTCCATTGGAAGGGAATTATTTCTACAGAAAAACGCATGCCGAAAATGCCAATAAATGCTAGATGACGGCTTCACTGCCTTTTCTTTGATTTGCAATAGGATCTCATCAGCACTGTATCCCATTGTCATTGTTACAATGACAATAAATATAATATTGTATTCCTCTGGAATTACTGCTATTGCTATTATATTGATATTATTGTAAACCTTTGTAAGGAATGATTTTTACACTGAAATGCATTCTGATCACATTTGAGGAAAATTACAACAAAAATAAATGAAAACATTAATTTAATAGATCTGCTTTGACTGTTTTCACATGTACCTTGTAAAACTTCACATTTTCTTCTGTTTAAGAACATCAAGCTTATGATTGTTTGAATTCATAGATTGTTTGAACATGATTAATTCACAGAGATCACAGAGAGATGGGTTCAAAAGAATTTGTAGAATAATGTTTTAGTAAATAGAAAACATACTGTATGTTCAGACAAAATTCGATTGATGAGACAACCCATCATGTTGATAGAATCATTTAATCATTTTGTCATACTACCCAGAATTTGGTGCATCAGAGAAGAAATGGATTTGAAGACCTTGATGCAAATTGTTTTTTGTTGTTGTTGTACAAATCCATGTGTAAAGATGGTATAGGAGGAATGAAGAGAAAATTAAAAAGTTTTCAACAAGATTGGCAGCACTGAAAACACATATATGGGTCATCGGATCCCTGCGCATGATTGACAGTGCAAAAAATGTGGTTACTGTAAAGCACTTATAATGAAAGAATACAAACCAGGCAGTACACATTAAATTACAGTGCTTCAAAAGTGTATCTTAAACATGTTGGCGTGAGACTAACGTAACAGAAGCTCTTCCTGACCTTGCCTGTTTAAAAAGTTATATGTGATCATATAATTTGTTGACTTAAATGTCACAAACATGTAATATATGTAAAACCAAGTGGCATTCACATGACAAGCCACAATCAACAAAAAGCATGTCAGCAAAGCATAACCTCAAGTTCATTCACATAGTAAGAAGGCCCACCTAAAAAAAAAAAGAGAAAGGTTAAAAGCAAGTTAAAAGCTCAAATAAAAAAAAAATTAAACAGGTTTTACTAAATAATTTATACAAGTGCTTTAACAAAAAAATATGACTTTCACTTTTTCTGCTTTAAAATCCTCTGAAATGCATAAGCAAAAATAATCATTTCTGAACATTTTTGTTTCAAATGTACATAAAATAATCAATATATAGACTGCATAAACAAAAGTTTTAAAAACATTTTATATATAATATCTATTATAATATACATTACTGGTCAAACATTTGGAATAATTAAGATTTTTAAATGCTTTTTAAAAATATGTAATATATAGCAAAGCATTTATTTGATGGAAAACACAGTAAAAACAGTAATACTGTAAAATACTATTACAACTTAAAGGGATAGTTCACCCCAAAATTTTAATGTTTATCTGCTTACCCCCAGGGCATCCAAGATGTAGGTGACTTTGTTTCTTCAGTAGAACACAAACTAAGATTTTTAACTCAAACCGTTGCAGTATAATGGAAGTGGATGGGAAACATAAACAAAACCAAATTAAACCCGCGGCTCGTGACGATACATTGATGTGTAAAGACACAAAACGATCGGTCTGTGCAAGAAACTGAACAGTATGTATATTGTTGTGTACCTCTGAATGTCTGAACTGTCCTGAGCGCGTTCTCAACAGCCGTGTCATGAGAAATTGAGTCCCCCCTCGAAATGGCAGTAATAAGTGCATTACCGCGACCTACTGTATCTCTCAAATGGACCATTGACTCTATCTACAATCTCAATTAGGAAAATGGTTAAATGGTTTACACAAATGGTTAGTTTCTCAAGGGTTTAAAATGGTTATGGATGTAATTAATTGTAAATTTTGCATTGCATTTTCCATAATAAATGTGTGGGAACAAATTTGATTCACAAAAATATGAATTAAACATTAACAAGTCACTCATTTTTAGACAAATACATTTGAAACAAGTTTATTTTACCTAAATTCAAAGCAATATTAAAATATTTCATTTAAAATATAATATACAAATTCATCCAACATCACTTTTAAATATAATACAGAGTAAAACATAACTCAAAGGAGATGAAAAAGAACAAAAGATGATAATGTGGATAGACTGCGGTTTTCTATCGTTTTAATCACATTTGGGGAATCTTGTCAAGCAAAAAGCCTCTTATGGCTTACTTGATTTGCATAAACAGGACTCTTCCTTAGAAAAAATGGAGTACAATGCAACATCTCAAAAATACTGACAGATATTTTCTGCTGTTTTATGACCTAGCGTTCTGTCCTAAATGTTGTCGCGTATATTCCCACACCAGCAGAGCGGCGCTCACGTGCACGTTGAGGGAGCGGGTGATGCCGTGCTGAGGAATCTCCACACACACATCCACCAGCTGCAGCAGGTTTGCAGGAATGCCTTCTCTTTCATTACTGTTCAGAAACAGACACAAGCACCAGAGTCAAAAAATATTAAAAAATATTATTAAAAATGTATGCATACGTTAAAAATGCAGAAAATTTAAATAATAAAAATAATAAGGCTGACTTAAACTGCCACTCTCATTCTGGAAGATAAAGACTAATATATCTACTAAAAGTTTATTTTGTTAAGTTTTAGGAGTACACTAGTATATAGCTGACCTAAAAGCTTATATTAAAAATAAAAGAAACTAAATTAAAAAATTAAATTGTTTTTGATAGTACAGGGTTTTAAAATATATTCTAATATACACAAAACATCAGGTGGCTTTACTGCCTTTAAGACAAGTGACAGCAAGAGCAATCATGAAAACCAAACACACACACACACTCGTTCATTAGGCAGCTGTGGCCTAATGGTTAGAGATTTGGACTTGTAACCAGAAGGTCGCTGGTTCGAGTCTCGGTGCTGGCAGGAGTTGTAGGTGGGAGGGAGTGAATGAACAGCGCTCTCTTCCACCCTCAATACCCATGGCTGAAGTGACCTTGAGCAAGGCACTGAACCCCCAGTTGCTCCCTGGGTGCTGGATATATAGCTGCCCACTGCTCCGGGTGTGTGTTCACGGTGTGTTCACTTCTCACTGCTGTGTGTGTGCACTTGGATGGGTTAAATGCAGAGCACCAATTTCGAGTATGGGTTACCATACTTGACAAATGTCACGACTTTCACTTTTTTTCACTTTGTGTGCACACACCCCAATTGTGATAAACATATACTGTATCAGTGCTGTTTCATAACACAGTATGACAAGTACAAGCACAACTTACAGTCAACATAACACCTATCCTTGAGAAATATATATATATATATATATATATAAACACAGACGGTGCTACGTCACTTATCTCAGATTGAATGATAGTTGATGGTGTATATTGTGCATATATGTCAAGTGGTTTTGCTGATGATAGCTCATGCATGTCTCTTTCTCTAGCAGCATTCAAATCTCACAGTGAGACATTAAACTGCACTGTCAGCGGACACTGAGACGCTTCTATTTTCACATCCCTTCACAAAGACTATCCTGCCCTTCTAAACAAGTCATTAAATCAAAGATCACTTGTTTGTTGGTTGCATTCGTGTAAAATGACCTCAACAAGTAATTGAACAATTAAGAGTCAATTTAAGTTTTTCAAAATGTATTAAAATATTATTTAAATATTATTATTTCTAAAATGACCTGATGTTTAAAATCATGTTTTTTAAACTAGATTTTTAAAATGATTCCTTCTCTTTATCTCAATCATAAGGGTCATTGATCTTTAAAAAATTATAAATATCTTTGCATTAGATAACAAAATATCAAACGAAAAGTTATAAATTCAAAATGTGGTTGGCAAACATTACAATAGTTACACTGTTAAAAATGATATCAGTAAATCATGTCAGAATGTTTTTTTTCATTACCTTAAAATCAAAATAACTCCGCTTTAAGTTATTTAAAAAAAAATTTAAATTTTAGCAATTTTTAACTTCTTTTTTTTGAGTTATACAAGATTCAGCTCAATTGTACAGCCAATTTAATTTCACTTAAAAATTTAAGGCAGCAACTGATTTTTCACAGTGTACTTGGGTATGACATTTCCTAATATGATTGTAATGTATATTTTTGAGTATACAGACAGAATTTATACTGTAAGTTGGAGGTGTGTTGGTTTACCCCAATAGTAGGAGGCTTCTCTCAGGAAACATGTAATCTTGTAAACTCTGGCTGTTGGATGTTTGCTCCACACCTATTACCCAGTATCCCTCTCTCTTCTTCAGCTGCAGGAAGTCTGACAACTCGGCAGGCTTCACCTGGAAAATGAAGGAATATAACTTGACATTTCTGAATGGCTTCATTAATCATGACAGATTCAGTCAGTGCAATGAATCAGATTCTACATCTTGCTCCACAGAACCTGGCTAGAGCTTCTGATGCTTTCGTGTAGTGTGTGTATTTGGCTGATGTAATGCATGATTATGATGAATAGCATCTCTAGGCTGGTTTCAGCCCACACTCAGAAGAACTATGAAAATATAAGTATGTCTTAAAAGGTGCAGTGTGGAATTTCTGCACCATTAGTGGCACCAAATGGAATTGTGATCCATTTGTTTCAGCAACATGACTCTACCATTGGTGTCAGTTTATGGGCGGGTTTACCAAACAATGTGTAGTATTGAAACTTGTTTTAAGAGTCACTGTTTTTACAATTCTGACTGGAGTCAGATCAGATTTTGAGCAACATATATATTTATTGTGTGAAAAAAAGCTGAAAAATGAACAGAATAAGACTGAACACACACACGCACACACACACACACACCTCCAGCATCGGCAGCCACAACTCTGAAGACACACTAAGGACCTGGAACTGTTTATCATTAATGTGTCGCAGACTGTCCAGAACCAGAGCTTTGGCTCCAAAGATCTCACACGTCCTGCACAGACCTGGAACAGAAACAAAAACTTGCAGTTTAGTGCTCTGATGTTCTTAACAGTAGTGTGCATTTAATGCATTAAAAAAGGATGCCTTAAACTAACAAAAGCTGACAGTCAAGATATTTCTATTTCATATAAATGCTGTTCTTTTCAACTTTCTATTCAGCAAAGAATCATGGATTCCACATGAATATTATGAAGTTTTACTGTTTTAAATATTAAGGAGTTGTTTTTTTTTCAGCAATTATGTTTATTGGAATGTTTTATGTTTTATCACGTGACACTGAAGACTGAAGTAATGATGTTGAAAATTCAGCTTTGCCATCACAGGAATAAATTACATTATAATATATATTAAAATAGAAAACAGTTTTCAATTAAAATTGCATCATTTCACTATGTTTTTACTGTATTTTTAAATCAAATACATGTAGCCTTGGTTAGCATAAGAGACTTCTTTCAAAAATGTGTATATAAAAAAGATACACATTCAGATTTGAGAGTCATGGCTGACTGTTTTAATATTAAACCTATCAGTGGCTTCTTCTATCAGTCTTATTAAACGCAACTGCATGCATCAATATTTATTCATGAAATGTAACTGAGATAAAACTGCATGAATGAAAACCATACAACAATCAAACCAAAATAACTGGTGTGTGCAGAACGTTTGAATGAGATGAATGAGCCTTTTATAATGAGCTTGTGTTAAAACTGATTTGTTTAGTGACTCAGAAATGATGACTGAGTTGAATGTCTGTTGTAGTTGCAATGACATTCAGAAAAAAACAAAGACCAAACTTAATGTAAACAGTGTGAGACACTGCAGTATCTGTCACTGCAAGGGGAATAAAGGCCATCGCAGGATGTGTTCTTCTGTTAAAAATAGGTCGATGGAGCACAATGCAAAAGAACAGAAGTATATTTATAGGTATGTCTGGCAGGTATACACAGAATGACAATTTTTTTTTTAAGAATAATAACAATAATAATGTTAAAAACATCACTTTAATGAAAATTTTTGATTAAAGGTCATTATTTAACGATCATATAACAATTTTATTGATAACTACTATATAATACTACAATAATTAATTTGTCTGTTTATTTGTCTTACCGCCTAGATTGGTGGGCTTGTCAATGAGAGATGCGACCACCAGGAGGTTGCTGGTGAGTTTGCCCAGGCGGGCTGCTCTCTGCTGGGCCATGAGCTCAGGCTCCTGCTCCTGGACACTCAGCTTCCACGGCGTGATTTTCTTCTGAACTTCTGCCCAGCGCTCTTCCTGCTCCAAACCACCTGCCAGACATAAAACATTTTTAAATGTGATTTAAAATTTCAAATATTGTAATGCTTTCACCTTTCTCTTAACAAATTAGCTGAAGCTGTAACAAACTGAACATGAGAAGACCGTCTTGTTCAGCCCCATCTCACTAATGTTTATATAAGTAGTTACCATTATTGCATTAAACTATGTTGAGTACACCTGTTTTAATCGCAATAAACAGGCATGTAAATGCCTTAATCACATTATTACCGCTCTAGCCAAAGTGCACAGATGCACACAGACGCTGTGCATTCTTCACATTATGAATGAGCTCTGTGACATTATTCTGAAGCAGTCCTGGTTTATGGGGGTGCTATGGGGTACTAAGCACCCTCAAACGAAAGCAAGAATACCATCAGTTGAGGCTGCAAAAGTAGGATATTCATAGTTTTCATGTGACGTCACACCCTTACAGGAACGCCCACATGGAGGGCAAAACGAGGCTTTCCTCCACTGACCGCCAGTTATTTTTGTGAGGTTTGCGTTAATGTAGTAAGACAGTGATATTTAAAGGTCAAATTCAATACACACCTTATTGATGATGCATACTTTGTACAGGCAAGCAGATGAACCCAGAATACAATGTGCCAAGTTTAATATTAAAATGTTTTCCCATAGAAAACCATTATAAAGAAAACACCATTTAGCGCATTGTGTTCACGTTCTGGGCTCATTTGCTTACCTGTATAAAGCACACATCATCAATAAGGTGTGTACTGAATTTGATCTTTTAATATCACTATTCTAAAGGCACTTTAAGTGTTTTCACATGAAATGTTTTAAAATGTAATGCTGTTTTTAGTGATTGAAATATTGCGGCAGGTGCTTTACATGGATTGCTAATAGGGATATGCCAGTATCAAATTTTCATGTTGCGATTAATTACTAATGCTTTTATCATGGTATACGGTATTATCACGATGTTAAAATTTAGTTTTAAAAAAGGTGGTCATAATACTGTATAAGAGGTTTAATAACTTTTTCTTATAACAAATAACTGAAGATTTAAACACAATAAAACAATACAGAAAAATATATAAAGTTAAATGTTTTGCACAGATTAAAGTGCAAAAGAACTATAAAGACCAATAGGTATCCCTTTACAAAAAGATCTCATTAGTTAACCTTAGTTAATGCATTAACATTCACAATGAGCAATAGTACAATAGCTACAGAAGTTATTAATCTTTGTTAAAAAATACAAGTCTTAGTTCCATGTTGCTCATTAAATAACAAAGTTGCAATTTTCAATTTTAACAGCGTGTTTTTAAATATTGGAATACCTAAGATTAATGAATGTTCAGTGGCAGTTTATGTTAACTAATGAATTAACTAATGTTAACTAATGAAGCCCTAATGTAACGTATGAATGAACAATAAAGAATCAAAACACTTTCAAACAATATCTAGGGCATGTTGTAATCCAGATTAAAATGTAAAAAAAGTTTGAAAATGAATAGCCTATTAAGTCTAAATATTTAAGTATTTAGCATTGAAAAGGTTTGCTAGTGTCATGACAACATCTTACTGCAATTAAGTCCTTACTCCGATTATTGAAAATAATGGCATTACTGGTGAGTGTTTTCCATAAGTGTGGTGTGGTTCCAGCTCTCTGCCACCCTCATGTGGTGATTACCTTTGTCCTGTTGGATCCAGTCACCAGGCTGGAGTTCACAGAGATCTGTCACAGGGTTCTTCAAGGGCAGGGCAGCACAAATAGGGAAGTCAACAAAACATTCAAATTTCCACGGTGGAAGCCACTCGTCTTCTGCCAGCTCCGAGAGGAGAGGAAAGATCTGGAATATTGTCTGGGGAAGCAGAGAATGCGATGCCTCTGGTTCATAACAGCACAGAACGGATCAGATTATACACTCAGGGCAGAAGAAAGTGAGAGAGTGTGTTTGTGAGAAAGAGCTCACCTCAACACTGTAGTCCCTGATCGGGTTAAAAACACTGAAGAAGAAATGGTCCTGGATTCTAGACCAATTTTTCATCGCATTTCTGTGGGGGGCAAAAATAGTTTTAAAAATCCCTGAAATCTCCAGGTTTCTCATGAGAATCTAAGAGAAACCTGAAAAATCAGTCCTACAAGTCACTATAATTCAGGATCACAGCTCTATTAACACTTTAAAGCCTGATATATGCTATAACAGTCAGAAAAAATCTAGTTTATTGGGAAAAAAAAAAAAAGCAAAAACAAATTAAAGTTTCTTTTGAGTATCAAATTTGATACATCATATGGCTCATATACTATGAATAAAAGGCTTGTTTTTTTCCTGTTTGAGCATGAGCTCTATAGTTTCCTATATTAGTGGCACAAACAGAAACAAAAATAGGCAATTTGGTGCAGTTGCTGATATTTATATGGCTAAAAAGTAAGATGATATTCTGATAGATTGTAATGTAAATCAATGACATCTTTATAACAGTAATATAGCATAAAATAAAAAATGTATTACATAAAATCACTCTATATCTCCCAATAACATGTGTCAGATGATATTTAAATGCTTAGTTTTATGATCAAATCAATGCCATTTTTACTTTATAAAAATACAGTTTACTTTATAAAAAGCTGTAAAGATTTCCCAGCAAAAAGACATGTGAACAATGACCTGAAGATGGTCATTTTTAGAATTATACTAAAAGGCCGTTTACTTGCTAAGGAAGTAAAATCTGGGGTTTATAGGGTTAATGAGTGAATCTATTCTCACCCGGTGTTCTGCATAGCTTCAGCCTGCTGTAAACACGCCTGAACCACTGTGGTCAGTCCACCCAGGTGTTCCTCCGGGAGGACACGGGCGTCCTCCAGCTCCCACACCCTTTTAAGGGCGAGCAGGGCGTACAAACGGATGCTGAAATTATGACTGAAACACCACTGCAGGCTCACCTCCACCGCTCTACGCCACTGCACCTCCTGAGAAAGACACCAGCAATACAGTTAACGCATAAAATATTCACACTGGCTGCACAGGAAGAAGAAATCAGATTCAAATGATGAAACGGCACCTTATCTTGCAGTTTTGGGAGAAGGACATTCAGGTGCACAAGGACAGAGAGAAAAGTGCATATGCTTGTTTTTGTCTTCTCATGATCCTACGAAACAAATAACATGCATGGTTTACAAAAAAAAAAAAATCACGGACATATCTAGATAATTAAAAGATGTTAAAATACCTTCTCCTGTCCTAGTTTAATTGAACTATTTTTCTTACTCTTTTGGATGCCACTAATACTAACAGGACGTGAGACATGCAGGACTGGTTTTGATCCGTATATATGCTGCATCTGTTTGTAGATTCAAGTTGTGTGCTGATGAGTTCAGACTCACCAGACTGAAGCAGTTCCACAGGTTCTGGATGCGAGACGGGTTCTGGTGGAGGACTAGGATCAGGGTCCACTCGATCAGGTACTTGACGGATGCTTGGTTACTGCAGAACCCGGCCTCACACACCTGACTCAACACACACTCTGACACAAACTCCTGTGACAGATAACATCAAAACAGACTGCTGAACTTGAAACAGTGTGCACACAATTTGAATTTAACAACCAATTTACAAGCAAATTGTATTATTGTTTCTACTTTATTATAGCTATTTTTACACTAAATAAAATAAGTGATTAATTACACATAATGCATTTTATCAACAACAATAATAAAGACATTTTAAGAGCCATATGGCTCAAAACATCACTGTTAGTGAGAACTTGCAATAAATATATTGTGTTGCAACTTCTTCCATTTTGTGATTGGTTTTGTGGTTGAGCAGCCTTATTGAGCTTTTTTCCTGCTGGAAGTGCATACTTTTTGCTGAACAGGCAATGTTATGGTTTGTATCAAGTAGCAAGATTTTTTTTAGGTTATTGTAATTCATTTGCATTTCTAATGTTCTGTCAAACTGGTAAAAACTTACTTTAGCAGTTCAAACCTAACCTCTATAAAATATTCTTTTTAGTTTTAACTATTCTGAATTTAATTATTATTATTCATTATTTATTTTTTAATAATTATTATTTAAATAATGTGTCTTACAATGCAGGCCTGTTACACATCCAACAGATTCAAATCAGTAATATTTAGTGGAAACGAGTACTACCTCTCTGTAGGGGGTGTAATCAAATTGTGTTTATTTCAGTATTTTCAGTAATTCAGTAGCAACACAGTGATCTGACAATATCAGAATTGCTATTGGCCAAAAAGCTTGAAGTCAAAGCATCTCTAGTACAAAGTGGATTAATATGCATGCGTGTGGTGTGTTGGTGTCGAGATCTAACCGGTCTGAGTTTATGCAGTAACAGCAGCAGAGTCTGCCACACGCGGTTCTTCACTCTGTGCTGGATGGAGTTGCTATAGTAACGTACTTTGGATTTCGAAATCTCGGCATCCTAAGGGAAAGAAAAGAGACAAAGGAGTGAACTTTAATCAAAAACACATGCAATAACCATGAGATGGGCCATTCAAAACAAAATCAAACACAAACTGATTGTTTCCAGGAAGTGCTTTCTTTAAGAATTAAACACCCAATTTCCAGTAAGAGCCGTAGTTCTGAATTGAACAAACCTTTCTCAGTAGTCGCTGCACGAGCTCTTCCATCAGACGCTGGTGAAGCTGATTAGATGGATTCAAGCGGCAGAGGAAAGCCAGAACACACACTCGAGGAAATTGATCATCCCTGTTATCACTGGAAATGAGATTCAGAATAATACATGTAAATCAGCGCCAAAGTATTTGTAACTTTGATTCAAGCAGTTTTGTACCACAAAAATAGTCCATTTGTAAAAGTCCACAATTAATGGTGCCAGCTTCAAAAATTTGCATAACTCATTTATTTCAGCTGTATAGTCATTTACCTGTCTGTTACCCAGGCAACAATGTTTTTTCAAGAATATTTAATGATTTTGCAAAAAGTTTCCTTTCTTTTAGACACATTACAAACAGTTAGTGTTGTGGTTTACCTGTTGACAGCAGTGTTTGCTGCACAACTATCACCAAGTTGCTCAACATAGCTTTGAACCTCCTGAACAAGCCTGAAAGCAAAAGAGAACATTTTTAATAATTTCAGCGAAAGTAGTTCCAGGTAGGTTTTGACTGCATTACATGTCCAGATCACTTGATGCCAAATGATTTCAGTTATTTCAAATGTCCTTTCCACCTAAATCAGCAAAATAACCAAAACCCATAATGTCACTGGCCAAGCAAATAAATAATATAGTAAACAATAGGATAAAAACGACTATTTTCATGTTTTTGTTACAAAATTCTGTTTTATTATTATTGGAAGCACGTACTTCTCTTTCTTCCACTCTCCCTTACAAATGCGCACACATATAGTACAGACACACACAGAAACATATCCGCGCACAGAAACATGTCGTTAGCACTGCTCTGATGAATTTATCAGTAAAATAGTTTAGCAACTTTAAAGCAACTTGTCATTTCTTACTAGCGAGGCTGTTCTTGAAGCAGATGAACTGTTACAGTTTCTTTATTAGTAGAGACGCTACTGCCAAACACTGTTGAGAGAAATACTTTTTTGTGTGTTTTTTACTGTGCACTCACCTTTGGTCTCTTCTGAACACTGGGCCGTACACACAGGCCTCAGTCAGGATGTCGAGGTGTAAGAGAGCCGTACTGAACACGGCGTCTGCCTGGAGGCCCTCTGCTGCCCCACAGGGAAGCCACGTCTCACAGCAATGCTGGATCAGAACATTAAACACTCCTGATCGGACTTGTGCCAACTCCATGAGCTCAGTCACAATCTACCAAAAACAAGAAAGCTTTTTTTATATACACTAGCTATATGCTTTTTTGATCACAAATGGCACAAGAGGTCTTTCAGGCTTTTCCCTGACCTGTTGTATGCAGGCTGTGATTCTTGGGTTTTGTTCCTCCATGAGCTGCAGAAGGCCCTGGTGAAAAGCAAAGCACACGAATCCATGCAGGGTGGACCAGAAGTCATGAGGGTTTGTGCTCAGAGACTGAACCACCTTCCATGATGCACATATGCCCTCAGTGCACAGAGATTCACTCTGCACCACCTGGTGGAGAAAATAGACCAAGCAACTAAACACCAGTTTAAACTCACATCATCACACAATCAAAAAGAAATGAATTATAATTTTTAAATTTCCTGAAATTTGATTATATGTTACTGAAAACTGTTTGGCACAAAAAAACCTTGACTAAAATGTTCAACTGACTTCAAGCAAATAACACCTAAAAAAAAAAAGAACATATATGTATCCTTTTAAATATGAAATGCTAATAAAACAAAGCTAATAAGATCCCAACTTAAAGGAGATGCAACTGCAGCCCACGTGTGGCAAGACTGACACCATGAAGTCCAGCACTGGCAGAACAAGATGACCAGGCAGTAACGGCAGAGCGTCCACAGCCGCACCCAGGACCTCAGGAGCTTCAGGAGCCAGAAGGGTCCCAGCAGACTTCTGCAGGAAACTCAGACACGTCCACTGATCTCGAGTAAACTGGGAGACGATTCGAGGACATTAGTTGATTAAGACACTGTCCACTGGATCACTGTTATAAACACACAGAACTCATAAATGAAGAAGTGATAATGGGCCACAGGAAAACTTACTTTGAACTAAATTTCTCCTTCTGTATGGTTATACATGGAATTTTAATTCTAAGATTTACAGCAACCAAAAATGTTTAGTGTAAATATATTTTTAGAGCTTGAACAGATCTGACTGTCACAGTTGTGGGCTTCAGTAAGGTACGGTTGAGATGCTGAGATGAAGGTGATGAAGGGTGGAAGTTGTCGATCAGCGAGTGAAGTGACCTCATGGCCTCAGAGCGGGAGTTCAGGAAAACCTAATCAGCCATGTCACACAACAGCACAAGTGTGGCCATACTGACCACTCTCTGAACCTGCCCTGACACAGATGGATTCTAGAAAAACACACAGTTTAGATCTCATTCCATCAGAAGTTACCATACACTTACAAATGTGCTTGAGAGTAATCTAAAGTATCTAATTAAAAATAAAATCAAATAAAAACACACACAAGAATTGAGAATAAGCTCAAAGGCCTAATGCAAAAATTTCCTAAAGGAGCTTTATATATATAAAAATAATAAAAAAAATAAAAAAATAAACGTTATATTTTCCTATTTCTTACTAAAGGTTCTTTGAAATACTTGAATCTGACTAGACAAAACCCACTCAAACATTTTGGCAATGACCTCCAAATATGCTCTATTTTTTTTTTAAAGTTTGTATATTATACACAAGCAAGGGATAAAAACCTGAAAATCATCCTTAAGATAAACATGCACACTTTTGTTGTTGGAAAGCACTTTCAAAAGGTTTTTGAAAAAAAATTGCTTATGCTCACCAATGCTGGATTTATTTGATAATAAAAAAAATACAGTAAAAATTATAATTTTGTGAAATATTACTACAACTTATTTTCTATTTTAAAACATTTTAAAATAGATTAATTTAGTGTCAAAGCTGTATTTTCAGCATCATTACTCCAGAAACATTTCTTATCAATTCTTTGATGAAGATAAATATTTTATAACATAATAAACGTCTCCATTACCACTTTGGACCAATTTAATGCCTACTTGCTCAAAAGTGTACATTTCTTTAAAAAAAAAAAAAAAAAAGAAAGAAAACCTTACTGACCCCAAACTTCTGAACAGTAGTGAACGTATGGTAATTGTATCAAACATTCAATCATGATGATGGAATCTAGACTATGCTGAATGCTGCACCTGTTCAGAGGGTTCACTGAGGATCCTCAGGCAGTTCGTGGTGAGTTTTGGGATGTAGTTTTGCTGAAGATTTGAGCCGTACCATGACACTGTGGAATACGTGAGAACCAGCTCCCTTAATACTGAGAGATAAAGCTCAGACCTCTCCACATCACATAACTACAGAAAGAGAGAGAAGAGAGATAAATCCCTGAAAATCCAGCAAAACCAAATGGAAGTGGTCGACGGACCCGGTTTTGACCCGGCAGACCATCTTGGCAGGAGATTAGTGATGTCAGACCATCCTGGATCAGCAATAACCCAGTTTTGGCCACCCAGACCTACTTTCTCCAGCAGGATTATATGTGATGCATGAAAACACTCACCTCTCTCAGTTCCCCGCTCAACCTTCTGAGCAGAAACTCCTGCACTGATTCCACCACTGACATCATGAGCGACTTCAATGTAACAGCCACAACATCCTCTACAAAACATCCAGACACACTAGCTTCAATACTTTGGAATGTTTGTCTTATTTTCTCAAACACAGCACACACCATTCTCCTTCTCTGTATCCGAGCGTCTGCGATGCAGCTGCAGCAGGCGCAGCAGTAACTGCAGGCTCTTGTCCGTCTTCTGCAGCACCAGATAGACATTGGTACTGAGTCTCTGTAAGACGTCCAGAAGGGGCTGGAGAAGCAGTTCTAGACCAGGTTCCTCACTCCTGGTCTGCTGAAGGTCGGCTGCCAGCAGTACAGTTCGCACCAGCAGCTCGGCCTCACTTGGATCAGGTAGACTTCCTGTCTGATCTGCCAGAAGAAATAATATACACAGAGACTAAAGATGATATTCATCTAAATAAAACTTTGAGATAGTGGAAAATGTTTGGGAGCCATGTTATATAAATTGGGTAGATGATATAGACCTTAACAATATTGTTAAAATGTTGTGCTGTATTTCACCTGAGCTGGCTGGAACTGTGAGAAAGGTCTTCAGGCGCTGCTGGATGTAGCTGAATATAGAAGTTCTGTCTCTGTTTGGCGTTTCAGCGTGAAGCTCCTCAGAGGAGCCCGAGTAGCCATTGGTCAAACGAAAACAGCCTTCGTTAGCCTGGAGCCAATTACACAGCTGTGATGGGAGCAAAGTTTATTATCTTTAGTTCTAATCAGATACTTTGCTGATTGAGCATGACTTATAAATTCTGGTTTAGTTCATAGACTTTGAGTTTACCTCTTTCCAAAGTGCTGTACCCCGACATAGAGACTCATCAGCTCGAAAATGTAAAAGAAAACCAAATATCTCATCGAGAGACACCGCTGACTGCCAAAAACAAGAAAACCATTCAGATATCAGTTCTGATGGTTAAATGAGCCATCATGACTTAACATCATCACAATAAAAAGAATGAAACCTGTAAAATCTTGAACTTCAAACTAAATTTTTAGAAAATGGCACTAAAACCTCATTTTCTCATTTGTGATTAGACATATTCAAACTGGGTGCATCAAAACTTCTTACATTTCACCCACATAAATAACAACATTTTCAGTTTTCGACTAAAAAATAAAATTGAGGTTTTTTTTCCTCCTTCATTCTATATGCTCACTAATATCATACAACATTAACCAATATGATACAAAACACATATGAAAACTTTTGCCTGAATGTTCAATAAACTTTTTCATTAAAGTGCCCCTATCATGGGTAATGAAAGGTTCATATTTTGGTTTTGGGAGTCCCCAACAACAGGTTGACACGCATGCAATGTCAAAAAACACTTTTATTGTCTTATAATATGCATTTACTTTTACCTTATTTGCTAAACGATTCCCAAACTATTCGCTCAACGATTCATTTTTCCAAACCCCTCCTTTTCATCACACTAATCTGCGGTGATTGGTCCGCATCATGCCTGTAATGCCTGATAAAGCAGCGTTTGTGAGCGCAGTGCTGCTTTGTGTACAGCGTTACCGGGGAAACAGCTATTTTAACCGCTCAAAAAGCGGCAACTAGTGGCAAAGGATGAATTTGCATTTTCATTCAAACCAATGGAAAAGACCAACAAGTGGGCAGACAGTATGATGATGTTTGTTTTTTGTTTAAGTATGAATGGGATTGATTTTGATTCGTTTTAAAAACGACTCTTTCAATGATTCAGAGTCGACTCTTTCTTTTGAGAGACAATAACTTTATACACAGTGCACTTTCAGATTGAAAACTTTGCAGGATGTTTTCATTCACTTAGAGCTGTGTTACACACTGCATGAAAGGTAATTTCCAAAAATCCATAATAGGGGCACTTTAAAAAGCAAACAATCTAACTATTATTTCATATGACAGGCTTTACAGGGTTAGGGATTTGAAGCGGTAAAGCTACAGTACCACATCTGTCAGGCAGAGAGCAGCACGGAGCAGAAAACACTGTGAAGCTCCTCTCAGAAGAACCTGGTGAGTGATCATAGTGCAGCGCAGAACTTCTCTGAACACAAAAACACGAGCAGATTATGTGATTAAGTCGGATCTCTACAGATGTCAGTTTTATAGATCAGACTCTGGACAGTCTCTCAACCAATTACATCAGTCAGTTCACATCACAGCATGCATTTTAAACAGCACTGAAGGATTCACATGCATGCTGGACACTTTTCGGCTGCTTTTTTTTTCCATCTGATCCAACTTTTTTTGGTCAAATATTAATCCATAGGCAGTTTATATCTTTCTATTTAGAAGTAATGATAATGCAAAAAACTATATATTTTAAAATAATGTATGCTTTACAATAGATAAACACCTCTCCCTTTAATTTGTCCTTAACACTCACTACATTTCTCCAATGGCAGTATCACTGGATTCCAGCAGCTAGTAGTTTGTACCTGAATGCATGAAGTCCATCAGATCCTAGTAAAGGACAGGGGGACAGACAGGACAGGGCCTGGGACAGAAAGAGCAGAGGAACTGCACACCAGTGCCGTGAACCCAACCGCTGAATGAGCTGCAGCAACACTGAACCTGTCACGACAACATCATCAATTGCACATTTCAGACCAGCATAAAATATCCTGGAGTCTTTTTCATGGTTTTATTGAATAAACTAAAATGCAGAGACCAAAACATCTTCACAAACAAAAACTGGATCTCTTTACCTCGGTTCTCTTCTGGCAAACTTTTGAAGAAATTCACCATAAACATTTGGAGTTTCAGTCCAAGCTCTGGACAATCTCTGATGTTCTGCTGTGGTGCTCTGTGGAAACAAGCATTTTAGGATTGAGACCAAACAATAAACCTTTGTCCAGTATGAAATGTAATACCAGACAACACCTGTTAGTTACCTGTGATAGAGAGAGCTCTCTGCAAGAACATCCATGAGAGGACCGATTACAAACTGACAACCAGAAGAATGTTCATTATCAAGATTTTTATTTAGTTATTTCATAATGTGACATATTTCTGTGTTAAACAGAGTATTAAGCTACAGTATCTTATAAGGAATAACATCCTATTATCTTAAGATTCATGGATGGATACCTGTGAGAATGCCAATGCAAACGCAGGACGATGCAGTGCTTTCAGTTCTAACAGGTGATTGACTCCTTCCTTCATAACTGCCTTGTTCTCACTGTGAAACATGCGCTGATACACACACAGCAGCCAGGATGGAGAAAAGAGCCCACCTGAGGATGGAGAGAGTTGGAGAACAAGATTAAGTAGAGATTTAAGGCCAGTCAGCAGAAAACTGTATTATGCCATATGCTGCCACAAAAGAAACGTGGCCAACCTTGGATGTCAGTCGCCGTTGTCTCAACGAGCATGTCGATCCTGTTGAGCACAGGTCGAATCACGTGAATCTAAAAAAAAAAAAAAAAAAGACGCACTAATGCAAAAGGCAGTTCACAAATATTTATTTCCACAAATGAAAGGCAAATATTCAGATTCATTCATTCAAAATGAATTTTTCATTTTAGTTTGGTAGTTTGCTATTCTGAAGAAAACTAGTGGGGTTGTGTGACTCTGAAACACAAAATGAAGTATTCTTACCTGGTTTTCCTCTAGAGTCTCTAATACTAGAGCATAATCTTCCCAGAAATCCCTCAGTAACTGCTTTTTTTCTGGAGTCCATCTGAACAGGATCTCATCTGCAGAGATCCGAGAGATGCATGTGAACACTGCTAGAAATCATAAACATCTTTCACACCATGCATGTTGTCTTACCCGTGTTAGGTTCCTCGCTAGTAAACACATCTTCTTTCTTGATCTCTGCCAGTGCCACACACCTTGTGAGCAGGTAAAGCGCCCGTTTGCGGGTCACGCTGTCCTTGTGGGTCAATCCGGTCTGAACTGCCCTAAAAAACCTTTGAGATCTTCTAGGGTCCGGCCGGGTCTGAGAGGTTTCAGATGAGTAGAGGTGGTCGGAGAGAGCAGTGAGACACAACAGAACCCGAGCTGATACTGATTCTGTCTGATCTCTCTGATGCCATGATAGTAAATCATCCCATATCTGATGTAGGACTTCTGATTCAGAGTCTTTATCGCAGGACTTGAGTATGGTGAACCAGATCCGGACTATGATTTTTGAGATTACGGAGTCAGAGAGATCTTTGACACAGCAAAGGGTGCAGGACAAGGTCCTGGAGATGATGTCTCTGTCATAAGAGATGCTGGATAACAACACTGCTGTGACTTCAATGGCAACATCCACGTCAAACCTGCTGGTTTCATGGTTGCCATCATCTCTCGTCAACAGCACAGGCAGAAGAACGTGACTTACCTTCTCAGGTACATCATGTGTCTGACAGGTACTGACACACACTGCAAAGAGTCCACAGACAGCACTGAGCATATCTTTACCTCCATCGTCTGCACTGGAGAGGGTTTGCATTAGTGGCATGCATTGGTTCCATATCACTGACTGCACTTTACAAATAAAGTGCTCCTCTTGTGATTTATTGGAAAGCTCCTTGATCAAAACAGTCAGAGCTTCAATCTTCTCTATGTCGGGGCGTGATGTGCTTGGCCAGCACAACGTACTGAACAAATTCTCGGGATCGGGATGGTGAGACAAAAGGGTGTTTATCAAAAAATTTGACATTTTCTTATTAGCCCTTTTGAACTTTTAAAAACATCCACAGCTTTAAAATAGCTAAAATCCGGTTAGATGGTTGTGCCTGCTACACACGTGGGAACCGCGTCTACTTCCTGGAATATTACGTGTGCGATCGACGCATGCGCTGAGTGAAAAAAAAGAGCTGTTGCCAGCAGGGGGCGCATGGCGACTTTTTGTTGTTGTTGCTTTTTGCATGGAGACTAGTAATGGGAGGTCCGACTCACTCTTCTTTTGAACATCGATACAGCTGTTCGCGTCATTAAAACATCTTTATTTAGTTATTTATCTCCATTTGCATTAATATAGCCTACTAACGTTACTCGTTATTTACATATTTTGACTGAAAAGGCTTTGCGAGTTTAAAAAAAAATGCGCAAAATCTGTCCGTGACTTATTATATTTTTTTATGCATGTGTGTGAATGTGTTTTGCCCCATATTCACTGCAGCTAGTAACAAAAAATGTGAGCGTATGAGTTTCTTAATGTGTGATTCGTAGAATAGGATTTCAGTGCACCTGCATTGAAGGATTTAGAAGGTGTAAATGTTGTGTTTGTGGGCGAGTAAGTAAAATCTACAAGTTTGCACAAATCCCATTGTCACAGGCGCTCAGTTGTTTTGGCTCTAAAACACCTTCATATGCTATGACATGTCACCAACTAATGTCCAGCGATTACTAATTGTCCCTAACAATAATTTTTGGTCAAACAACTAAAAGTCTCTTGTCTGCTGTTATGTCCAATGCCAAAATCAAACCTACACCCAGTATCATACCTGATCACTGACCCTGCGGTTATGCTAATTGCTTTTAGCAGTTTATTGCATTTCTAAATAATGAATAACACATACACATATTGTACTATGGAATTTCAAAACATTATGTTTATTCGTACTATTCATTCTTCATGCTTTTCCTTTCACTGAAAGGAACACATATATGAGCATGCTTTTAATAGGATGTGTGTTTACAATACATAGATGAAGAAATGACACCCAGCATTACATACACAACCTCTGAGAGCTTGATGAGTGTTTTGTAATTATCGAAATCAAAAGAGCTTCATGTATCCAGAACAAAACAAACACTGATCTATATACAGCGAACGAGTCTTTGTTATTATTGTTCTTAAAAGTTCAAATTTGTTTATCGTTTTTTGTGTTTTATTGTGTATTTGTGATGTATGTGTTGTATATTTGGTTAGTTGTTAGATATGGGAAGTGGAAATTTGATCTTTTTTCTGGTTTATGTTTTTTGTGGCACATGCTTTGTAACTTGGGAACATGAGTATTGTCTGTACACAATTATTGGTTGAAACAGGAGAACATGTGGTGCATGATTAGTACCTTATCATGACTGAGAAAGACAGTGAATGTGAATTATTGTATCGTATTTGATATTGATTAAGCACCCTGATATTGATTAGCCAGACAAACTCCCAAGTTAAAAATCTTTGTTTAAAGGAATGCATGGCATTTTATTGTATGAGTACAGGACTTGTTTTTGTGCACTCAGTGGATTTTCTGATAGCTTCTATCTGTTCTCATAAAGTTATTCAGAGAATGTTCCTCCAATTTTGACATTCTCAAGCCATCTTAGAACAAATCTGAAATTCAAAGGTCCAAAGTTTCTTTCCCCATACAATATTTGTAGCATAACATGTTACAACATGTCCTAAGTAGATGTGAACCAACAAGTAATTTGTCTGTCCACAAAGAATGTGAAAATGTTTCGTTTTGTTGTTTAATATACAGTTCTGCCATGCAGAACAGGATTTGGACCAATGAAGGTTCACTGTGGGCGAGGACTCCTGTTCCTTATTGTGGAATTTACTTGGAAGAGATGGTTTTATCAAGTCATTTTATCAAGGCCCAGTGTTAGCATAATGCTTTGCTTCTCTTAAGGTTACTCATTAACACATTCTGTAGAAAGTTCAACACAAAATTCTAAATGCCGAAGATTTGTAAAAAAATTGGTAAAAAAAAACACACATTTGTTCATACTGTCCTGAAACACATTGGTTGAAATTTAATGAAATTCCTGATAAAAATGTGTCCTGTTAATGCCTCAGTTTTGTCTTTATTTTTCGGTACAGTTTAATGGCAAGACAACAGGAAGCTGCAGTCTTCTCAGTTTCTTAAAGGACAAGCTCCAGCAACTGGTTATCGTCCAGCAGGTCCAGAGATAGGCAGTTCGTGGAGCGCTGGACGCAGAATGAAGTACTGTCTGGACACGGGCTGGACGGGGAGTGTGGAAGCCCAAACGTGTAGCTGACGGATGTGTCTGGAACCGATGCTGTTCCCAGAGGGAGAAGGGGGGAATACAGTCGCACGTCGTCCAGGCTCAGACTGTAGCGGTCGGCGGGGTTACGAGCCTTCTGATTCGAAACATGTAATGGGTGATGAGAGCAATTAGTGACATGATGAAGGAATGAAAAGGCAAAGACTGAAGAAGACAGAGACTGCAAACCTGTTTCATGCTATCTGGATCACAATGGTCCATTTGAGCGTTGCCTGTAACTGAACTCATTTGTAGACCTGGAAACAGATGTTACAGTAAACAGGATCAGATTTATATTATTTTTATATATTGTAGGTGAATTATTGTTTAATATTTGTTTAATGTTTTTCAAAATTGTAAATTAATGATATTAATGCTTTAAGGCCTAATGAACAGATACAATATTCTGACACATTGATTTCTGGTCCCATCTATTTACATTCAATTTATACATTGCCATTCAAAAGTTTTGAAAAGAAATTAATACTTTTATTCAGCAAGGATGAATTAAACTGATAAAGTGACAGATATGATATATATCATTACAAAAAAATAAAAAGTTTTCTTGAAAATCTTAAAAAAAAAAAAAAAAAAAACATGTGTCAAGGTTTCCACAAAAATATTTAGCAGCACATCAAAGAACCGCTTCAGCCTTGGTGAGCGGTTTGGTTTTAGAGTTCTTTCAAAAACATTAATAACAAATAAACATGTAATTGCATGACAACCTGCTAAATAATATTATATATCAATCATGCAATTAAAATATATATATTAATATAATAATATAAAATATATAATAATAATCAGCGCCATAATAAATTATTCTATATAATTATATTAATCTTGCCAGTAGTGGTATGCATGCACTTTCTCCATTATTTAAACATTTACCATGCTTTTAGTAACTTTATTTTTCGTTATGCAACAATGAAAAATTAAAGACTTGATCACAAATGAATCAGAAACAGATCAGTGTAGATCAGTTGTCAGACTGGATGTGTCAGATGTAGAACTGTTTGAAAGGTCACCTAATTCGGATTGTTTTGTGAGTCATCACCTTTAAATTCGGTATCTGATTGGATGGTGGAACAGTCGACGGACACGCCCTCCAGCAGCTCAGCCAGTCGCAAGATATCCACAGGGTCGTCCACAGAGACCTCCCCGGGCTCCTTCACCACCTCCTGCAAAACTACATTGAGATTTCATCACAAACTCTCCATCATGGGCTAATCTGTGCTTAACCTTGTCAAAAAATTAACATGTGTGACAAAATTATTTAGTCTTATTGTCAGTGTGAACGTGACATTTTGCAAGTCAAGTGGCTGAACAAAAAGACTAAATAACTTCAGAAACAACCTCTACAGCTTCACCTACGTCTTTCTAGAATTACATATGCAAGGAATCCCAGCAATGCCTGTCTGTCAGCAGACCATGTTAAATTGATAAGCTGGGGACATTTTACACTGTTGCAACATAAAACAACAAAAAAACAAACTGCAAAAGTATTATACTAAATATCACTAAAGACTAAAGTTGTTTGATCCTCACCTTCCTCCTGCCACTCATTCTTCATCAGGTTCTGAGCTTTGCTGCTCGGTGTCGATGCCAAAAGGTGTGTGAGGAGGCGAGTTACTGACAGCAGAGATTAAGGACTTTTCCTTCTCCTCCATGGAAACCATCTCTACGGAGATTCTGGTGTCCGCCTCAATGCCAGAGCTGCTGGTGGAGTGTCGAGAGAGACGGGGACTGCCCTCGCTGCACGGCTGATCCAGGTCTAGCTCATCACTGATGTATGATTCACGGTACCTCTTCTTCTCTGGATCCGAAGACGGAGAAAATAATATTTTGTCAAAAACAGCCGACATGGTTCAATAATTCTGGGACTAAAAGGGTGATTCTCACAAACACTTTAACACATCCAGGTCTTATTTCAACCAAAATTAATGAAAAAAAATTCATAAACTGTATATTTCAATAGGGTGACCAGACGTCTCTGTTTTCCAGGGACAGTCCCAGTTTTTGGTGGTTTTCTTAAGTTATAATTTTGTTATAATACTGTTTTGAATTATTTGCTATTTACAACAGTTATAATATTTACTATTTTATGTTTATAATAAATTTTATTATTTCTTATTTTATTATGTCCCCAGTTTTCATTTAAAAAATCTGGTCACCTTATTTTTCAATTATAAAATTATATTTACTTGTAAAGCGCTTTTCACAATACAAATTATTTCAAAGCACCTTTAGAAAAAATGCTTGATTCAAATATTGCGATCAAGAAGCCAGAGGTCACTATCTATGTCTCCATCACTGTTTCTGAAGTATCGCGTCAGAAACGAGTGATGTAAACGCCAAAATCTGGGGGAAACATAATCATACTACAAAAGCAAGCATGAAGGGCCTGTAGATCTGAAGTATCGCGTCAGAACACCCTCTGACTCCTCAAGCTGCCGCAGGTGTTTGAGTGCAGGTTGCAAACTGAGGTACAGTCGGTGACAGGAACTTAAATGCAGCAGAAGATGTCGGGAACGAAAGGCCGAACCCGTGTAGTACACCAGCTTCCTCGCAGAGGGCAAACCATCGGGCTGGATCTCAAACTTCTTCCCCTGTGAAGAGAAGACAGAAAACAGAACCTCAGTATTTGTAAAAAAGTAACTTTTAATGTCAGCAGGTGATCAAGCACCACAATTCAAATCACTTAATGGAGTTCAGATAAACCAACCCAAAATGACTTGGAATGAGGGAGAATGTAAAAATGGTAATGTCAAAAGCAGTAACATTAAATGTTACCAGAAAAGTGAGTCGTCCCACGTGAAACCAGGGGAAGTCATACAGCAGATCACGCACATTGTTTACCTCCTGCAAAATAAAGGGAAAAAAAGGCCTCTGTCACATGAAATGGTCAACTCACAAGTGAGAATCGTTAGAAAATGAAATGGCTCAGATTCTGATTTCACTAAACGGTTCAGGTTCCTTTATGATTCCATTACAGATTCTTTTATTACTTTTGAGAAATCCAAATAATTGGTGCTATGTTCTTAATAAAAGCAATAAAAATATAAGTTTTTATTTACTTAAAAATAAAAAAATTAGAGCATTTCGATTTTGAATAATTTTATATTGAGTTTACAATAATATTTATATTAGATATCAAATATTAATATTTATATGAGAAAAACTGTGCCTTAAGTACACATAACATTTTTCTAGAATTTTATCATTTGTTATTCTAATAGAAATAATACATGGTTCATTCCAACCAAAATGATTCAGGCTGCATTTACACTAGTGTTTTCTTTTTAAAATGCATAACTTTTGCTACAGTTACGCCTGTCGTTTACTCTGCTATGGCATTTTCGTCCCTCGAAAACTGAGACTTTCGAAAATGATGCATACCCCGTTTTAGTTCGAAAACTCTGGGGTTGCATTTCAGTGTAAACGGACCAAAACGGAGACTTTTGAAAATGATGGCGTGGCTGCCAACATTCGCTCTGCGTATCCTTGACATCATGCTCATTGTTGTACCTGCATGAGTGGTCATGTGACATGCGTTTTCTGTTGTGTAGTGTAGATGGAGATCGTTTTTGAAATGCAGTGAAAACGCAAGTGTAGACGAGGATTGTTTTCATTTTAAAACAAAAATGCACTAGTGTAAACAGGGCCTCAGTTCCAGCAGTTTCTTAAAAACAGACTGACAATCAGATCTCCAAACCCTACTTACTACAAAACTCACTTCCACAAATCATTTGTTAGATCGTTTGAAATATAAGCTTATTTGGCAGTGTGAGAAAGGAGTAAAATACAAATCCTGTTCTTTATCAATGCAGAAGGGGAGCCCCATTTAAGGTTGGGGTCAGGGCCTCACCACACTGGGTCTTTGATCTCTTAGACACAGGGCCCTCAGTTTAATCCAACCCCAGACGCTTAAACTGGCAGATCAGAGGGCTCAGGGGAAAGGCATGCACTCCAAATCCCTGTTTATGGACTGAACCGTCTAATACATGCATTCCAGTCAGGTCTATCTGACATTTTGATTAGCACCGGCTCAAATAGAAAACACAAGGACTGCACAACAAAGTAGGCTGTTCACACATGCTTTGCAGCAAAAAGCAACCAGAAGTCCATCATTTTCCATGAGGGCTGTTGATTTCATGTGATGTGCAACAACTACTGTTGTGATGTTGCTGTGTCCAGTTTTTTGCACTGCATCAAATTATATACAAGAAGTAGTTTTCCCTATTTGTTGTGCCTCACGCATTCTGATACACACACCTGATACACTTGCATTCCTCGTAGAGTGAGTCCAAGGAGTGCTGAACCTTTCTCTTCTTTCTTGTCCTACAGGAAAGAGACACAGGCTTATATACAGTCCACTTAATAATAAATTAATATATATCTAATATTGCATATATAAAATAATAATTTTAATATTAAAAATATTAATTATTTTACATATTAATAAACTTATATTATATGCACACACAAAACTGAATGTTTTTTTTATAAGTTTCTTATGCTCACCAAGGCTGCATTTATTTGATCAAATACACAGTGATATTGAAATATAACTACAATGTAAAATATCTGCAACAATTTAAAATTCCTGTGATAGTAAATTTTCAGAAGCCATTACAATTTTCAGTGTCACATGATCCTTTAGAAATCCATCTAGCATTGGTTGAGCTTCTGTTGTAATATGACTGAATCAAGCAGACTGCAGTTCCATCAGGGGCCACTAGTAGTGCAGAAATTACTTCACCTTTAACTACTGATGAAAATATTTTCAAAACCTCCCTACATTCCACAGCTGAAAATGTCTTGACCTACAGAAAGACAATGCGATAACCGTGCTTGACCTCTGACCTTCTGTAGGCGATAAAAGGTGACTGGGACATCTTCCAGACGGCAAGATTCTCTGATAAAGAGCAGGATAGCGTCACGTGAGGACATCCCCCGCAGCTCTTTATGAACCATGGGCCCATGACACAGCAGGTAGTCAATTCCACGCTTTGCCATTATCTATAAGAGAGCAGACACGGTCATGTGTGATTTATTAAAATGAGTGTGGGCTCTCAACATGCTTTATTAGACTTAAATGTAATCAAACCCCTGCTGTAAAAAACACAAAGAATTTGCTGGTTTGGTGCTTTTCAAAAAATACTAGTCATTCAGCATGGCCTTCTGGTGAAGCTGGTTGTCCAAGAAATTCTTGTTAGTTAAAAACTAGCATACAAGCATCCAAAAATACAACAAATTCTGGACTTTTCAACTTAAAACTAATCTTACTATGATTCAAGACAAAGTAAGCACTGCCTGGTTGGATGCAAATGTATATCATTGTATTTTATACACTCTAATGAAGATTTACCCAGGGTGGAAAGTATTCTTTGGGTTGGAAATACGCAGCGTGTCCCTGACTCTGGCCGTCTGAGGGGTGGTCAGAGTGATCGGCCTGCAGGGCGAATCCTGCCAGCTGGAAATACACTTCCTCCTGCTGTCGGCATTCTGAGCGCAGGACACGTTCCCGCAGATCATAGTAGTACAGTTTTCTTGCTTTACGCTCACTGAGAACATAGGAAAAGTATATGAAAATAAATTTTTGACAAGAATTTATAATTCTATTCCAAATAAGTCCTGTTCTTGTGAACTTTCTATTCATTAAAGAATCCTTAAAAAATGTATCACTGTTTCCACAAAAATATTAGGCAGCACAACTGTTTTCAGCATTGATAATAATAAGAAATGTTTCTTGAGCAGCAAATCAGCATATTAGATTTATTTCTGAAGGATCATGTGACACTGAAGACTGGAGTAATGATGCTGAAATTTAGCTTTACCATCACAGAAATAAATTACATTTGAAAATATATTAAAATAGAAAGTGTGAAAATATTTCACATTATTACTGCTAAATAAATGCAGCCTGATGAGCATGAGACTTATGGCAAAAACATTAAAACGGCCCCTAAACTTTTAAAAGGTACTGTATATCAAACAGAAAAATATATATTTTTTTAAATGAAATGTTTCTAAGAACTCACATCAAACCTAATTTAAGATTTTAAAATAGAACAAAATAAAGTAAATTCTACCATCATTTTCTAATTTTAGGTAAACTAAACCAACTAATCATGCACAACTAAATATGACACATAAAAAATAATTTAAAAAAAGAGACTATCTTTGAAAGACTATCTTCAGTCTGTTCAAAATCCTCCACTCATTTCCCACATTTAATAAAATCTAAAGTTAGGCTGAGTTTCATTATGAGCAGTTTACAGTTACACCACACCCAGATGAGGGAGGAAAATTCTTCCTAATGAAAACAGCTTTCAAAGATAGACCACATTAAAACCAAGACCACAAGCCCACTCAAACTGGGCACACCCCCCGGAGGATTAAAACTAATGAAGGAAAGAGGCCAATGAGCGGGTTCCTCCCTTCAAACATTCGGGAATCTCTGGCCTGTGTCTTACCAGATAAGTCTGCCGTTCTCAACATAGTACTGGACCTTCAGACAGAGCAGGGGAGGGATTGACCTCCTCTGTGACCCCTGCTGAGAGAAAGAAAGGCTTGACTAGGTTACTGTGGCAACCCCCTCATTATGAAGTCACTCCCACATCCCAACCGGCCAACTAGTGTTTATCTTTACTATCATACTGTAACCACCCTGATTACCACAGGGGACATGCAGGACATGGTATAGTGAAACTGAGAAGAATCACAACACTATCACATTGATGAACCATGGTATTTACAGCTATGTAAAAGAACACCATGGTACTACCATGATGATAATCCCATAGTTGTTTATACTTTTTGGTACTTTTTTATAGTGTTAATGATGGAGGATCGTGCTATGCTCACCTTCCCTGAGTCCTGTTTCCATTCCTTAGGGAAGTACTTGGCAAGTTTCTCTTCCAAGTCCAGAAAGATGTGCTCATTGTCTAAAACAGCCCAGAAAGGACACACAGGAAACAAGCGTAAATGTTCTCAGCGTGCAAACAATGGCATCATGAATTCATGCATGAAATCTACCCAACAATGACCTCAATTAGGGAGACGGCTGGAATGAAAAGACCTGTTGAGCCATTGGTGAACGCAGGCCCCCGGTATGCAACAGCCCCAACCACAGACAAAACTTACCCCAGTAAAAACTAGCAGTCTCATACCAGAGCGACTGCGATTGCAAAAGAATTCTAGCACTTTGAGTAAATCATGGAAACACTTCTAAAAAGGAGCTTGTGCAAGAATGGAATTAAGATGGTTTAAATAAATGTCACAACAGAAAAATTAAAGAAGATTTAGCTAAAACCAAGAAATGGATTTTATTTCCCAGAGTGTTAGCACGTCCTTTTTCGTCCAACTGGTCCATGATGTGATTTATTTGATTTGTCAATGTGACCTCTTTAGTATTTGTAATATGTTCTAATATACTCTAATATGCTGATTTGCTGCTCAGGATTTTTTTTTTTTTTCAGGATTCTTCGATGAATAGAAAGTTCAAAAGAACAGAATTTATTTGAAACAGAAATCTTGTAACAATATTTTGATTACTTTTGATCAATTTAATGCATCCTTGCTGAATAAAAGTTTTTAAATGTAAAAATTATATACTTCAGAATGGTAGCGTAACCACTATTAAGCAGCAAAAGCTTTTTTCAATTATTATTATTAATTATTCAACAAATGATTAGTGATTATGACAATTCAAAATAATTCAAATGAAGTTTTAGATGCTGTCAAAATTCTGATATTGTATGTTTCAGTATCTATATAAACACAAAAATGTATGTTAACACTTTGTTGTTATGTTGTTTTTACAAGCGCAAGTTTCTACAAGCACATTCCGTTCTGTTTATCCATCCTTTATCATTGCTAACTTTGCACCACTAACTCCCTTACTAGATGACTCAAATTCATTCTGACTCACTGTCTCTTTATCCGAGGTTCATGACAAGAAGGTTGTGACCCTGCTAAACGCTCAGCCAATATCAATTGCTCTCTCCCGCTGAAGTGGTGAATCATGGTGAATTCCAGGCTTAACAAAGTTAATAAAGCTTGATTCCAAGCCTCAGGGGTCACCAGCCCTCAAACAAATAAAAACAAAGATGCTCTTGTCCAAGAGGAGGGTGACACAAAATCATAAAAGGGTATTCCAGGGAGGAAGAAGCTGGTATGAGGCTTTTATATATGAGAGGTTGAACAGGAGAGAAGAAAGAGACTGAGTGAACAAACTCATCTTAGAAAGAACAAGAAAGATCAGTAGAAAGAACCTGATCGGAATTGCAAAAGACAAATATCAGATGCTACATTAATTTTAAATGGGTTTAATTAACATTTCCCTGGGAATAAAAGCATGTTTGTGTCTTTAACCCCCCTCTGCAGATGATGTCATTCAGGTGCAGTGCAAACATTGCTTGAATTGGCAAAAGACCAGAAGGCCTTGAGCTGTAAGCATTTCCATTCAGTGGAAGACAAATAAACTCAAATATGGTTACAATTTCAATTTACAGTACACACAAAATACACACATCCTTTAAGATACACATATGAAGGTTCTTTCGCATCTATGGTTCCATAAAGAACCTTCAACATCCATGGAACCTTTCTATTGCATAAAAGGTTTTTACAATGGAAAAGGTTCTACAGGTTATTAAAATGTTCTTTACAATTAGAAAACATTGGTTCTTATAAGAACTGTTCACTGAAACATTCATTCTCTGCTATGACATCAATGCAAAACCCCCCTTCTGGAACCTTTAAAAGTGTACACTGCAATTGGAAAGAATCAATCCTTACTTTTGACTAAAGTCAATCCAAAGTAGTGTAGCTCTTTAACCCCGAGAAGCTCGCAGACACGATGAAACACATCTTGACCCGTTGCTTTCAATTGGAGGAAAAGAAAAACACATTTGACATTGAATGAGGTATAAAAACATTATTTTGAAATGCATTCTGATTCTAAATGCATGCATTCAATGCAATAAACACAAATATGCACATTTTATATACTGTATATTACAAAATATGCAGTACAGCCATAAGTAGGTTTTTGCTTTTGTCATTGACAGATTCACGTGGAAACAATAAGACGACATGCTGCAAATCAAAATTGGAAAAATCACAAGAGCTGAATATTTACCCCCACTTTAATGTCCAATGTCTCCTTTGTGGGAAGGAGGACACATACTGTCCTCTCTTGTTTGGTGGGGACAGACATGGCCTATGAAAGCTCATCCACATACATAGGCGCACACACACATACAGTCACACACTCACACTGGCCTCTTTCTCTTCAAGTTGCTTTGCTCACAGGTGTTGGCTCCTTCATTTTGATTATCTGCAAAAGAACACAAACAAACCAGACTCTTCTTCAGTGCAAGTGTATAGGATTTTATGCCCATCTTATCATCTGCCAGGTGGAGATCATATGTTTGAAAGTAAGAGCACTCCTATTTCTCATATTCCAAGACACAAAACAAGGCAAAAAAGAAACACTGGGGTAATTAAAATGTCTAGACTGTCCAGAAATGTTGAGGAGGTCTGTGGTGGAATATGAGGTTTTATCCTGCTCTCATATTTCATACAAACAGTTCAATCATGCAATAAAAGCTCATTACATTGCACAATCTGCCCAATTGAGCCCAGTTGAGTTGATTGTATAAACACAATTATGTAATAATGAAATTAATACTAAACTTGCAAACAATAAGTCTCGCAGATTCTATGGTGAATATTATTGGGTGATCTTATGTTTGTGGACCTTCAATTTCCACCTGCTCTAATTTTTTACTAAACCAAAAACATCAGCATTGTCCTGTTGATACAAAACTAACCCTTTAATTTGTCATTTTGCACTCATTCTATAATGCTGTACAGTGACCCCAAAAATGTATTTGGACACTTAAAGGGGTCATATGACGTTGCTAAAAAGAACATTATTTTGTGTATTTGGTGTAATGAAATGTGTTTATGCGGTGTAAGGTTCACAAAACACATTATTTTCCACATACTGTACATTATTGTTTCTCCTCTATGCCCCGCCTTTCTGAAATGCGTAGATTTTTACAAAGCTCATCTGTCTGAAAAGTGAGGTGTGCTCTGATTGGCCAGCTATCCAGTGAGTTGTGTTTAATGGTCGACCGATATTGTTTTTTTGACAGCCAATGCCAATATCTTGGAAAGCAGGGGGGTCGATAGATTAATTAAATAATTATAAAAGATATAATAATAAAAAAAGTAAGAAATTTGAAATCAATTGACAATGGATTAAAAAAAATATGTGTAAAATAATCATACTTTTACTTTAGATGACAAAGTATTTTTCACAAATATATAAATATTTAATACAAATATAATTAAATTAATTTTAATATTATAATATAATAATAATTTATAATAATTTAATTAAGTAAACACTGTAACCAACAGGGCACTCAGTATTCTGGGAAATTTGTGTGCATTGGGAATCATATTTTTCAAATAAAGCCAAGGTAACACTCATTTTCAATACAGCACACAGAGAAAATTACATGAATATGACAGTGAGCAAATGCATAAAGTGCAGCAGAATTTGAAATCACGAGTTTAAAGTTTAAAGCATTCAATTAACCCGGGACCGACCATTACGCAGAGAACACGTGATCATGCTGGATAAAAATGCACACTTCACAAGATCTCACAGCTGACAAGTTTGCAAGGTTTGTGATATTAAATCTTCATTAGTCATTCAAAGATTTGTTCAAATGATATAAATGCACACACAGCATCTCCAGAACATGACGGCGGCATCAACAATACTACAGCAAGAATCAAAGTTACGCCTTCTTTCTTTGCATGAACATTTGGGCGGTGTTATGCAAAACTTCCCACACAGTGATATAGACATGTGGGGGCGTGTTTAAACGAGGGGTTTTTCAAGGGGGTGTGGAGGAGTCTTAACTTTTATAAAGAAGATCTCTTTGGGTATGAGACTTTAGTCTTTGCAACTTTAGGAATCTTATCTATTTATGAACAGTTTGTAACACTCAAGCTGCAACTTGAAATCGCATCATATGACCCCTTTAAGTCACACTTACAATGTATGAATGTAATTGCAATCTTTGTCATTACTTTTAACCAAAAATGATTTTTACACAGGTGTTCTAGCAAAGTACCATCAGGCTATCCAGGCTATAGATGAATTAGTTTTTTTCATGGGAATAGATTTGGAAAAATTTAGCATTGCATCACTTTCTCAACAATGGATCTTTTGAAATAAATGGATGCCGTAAAAACATCACAGTAATCCACACAACTTCAGTCCATTAATTAACATCTTGTGAAGTCAAAAGCTGCATGTTTGAAAAAAGTAGAGCCTTGAGCCTTGGTTTTAAGTTTAAACCAAGGCTCTAGGTTAAACTACCAGTCCTCTTCCATAATATTGCTTTCTAAAGTAAAGTCGTGACATTTGCCAAGTATGGTAACCCATACTCGGAATTGGTGCTCTGCATTTAACCCATCAAAGTGCACACACACAGCAGTGAGTAGGGAACACACACATATACTGTGAACACACCCAGAGCAGTGGGCAGCCATTTTGCTCCAGCGCCCGGGGAACAACTGGGGGTTCAGTGCCTTACTCAAGGGCACTTCAGCCATGGGTACTGAGGGTGGAAGAGAGCACTGTTCATTAATTCCCCCTCCTACTCCTGCCAGCACCAAGACTCAAACCTGCGACCTTCAGGTTACAAGTCAGACTCTCTAACCATTAAACCACAGCTGCTCCCAGTGAAAAAGTGGTCTTGTCTGAATCAGAGGAGAAATATGCACAGATCACACAATGTTTTAGTCCAAAATAGTTCTTAACAAATATGTTTGTGGATTTTGAAGTGAGAGGACAACAGGGAATGGACTTTTTCACTGAAGGAAGCATTATTATGGATTATGGACAGTATTTTGGTCAGAGTCAAGTTTTTTCTTACAAACATGCATTTTTCAGTTCATAAGATGTTACTTGACGGACTGGAGTCTGGGGATTATTTGGATGATTGTGATGTTTTTTTATCAGCTGTTGAAAACACATTCAGATGGCACTCATTCACTGTAGATGATCCATTGGTGAGTAAGTGATGTAATGCTATATTTCTTGAGATCTGTTGAGAAATAAACTCTCTATAGATTCATTAGCTATTGGCTGTTATAATGCTGTTTCTCTCACACTGTGTTTACAGTGGCGTGTTTAACTTCGGGTGATTTAGAGCCACAGTAATGTCAGTCCACACCTGTGAATCAAGACATTAGGCTACTGTTAACCGCTACAGCCTCAGGGGAATCCAGCTGCTAGTCCTGATTTCTTTATTTTGATCTATGGATATTGTCTCATTTTATAAATGGCATACAGAAAAAATAAACACATTTTAGTCTCCCTGACAGTAAATGATAATGAAAGTACAGTTAAAGACTGAGATATGATGTCAAAGGAATAGTTCACCCACAAATAAAGATTCTGTCGTAACTTACTCATGTTGTTCTAAACCTGTTTGACTTCTGTGGAACACTACAGGAGATGTTAGGCAGAAAGTTAATGACATTTCCTTTTATTGCATATTTCTTCCATACAATGACAATGAAGGTTGACTAAAGTTGTCGTTCTGCCTTTTGTGTTTCACAAAAGAATGACAGTCATCATTGCTTTTGACACCAGAAACAAACACTGAGTGAACTACACACCTCTAATGATGTTATTTCAAAGGTGTAATGAAGTAAAATACAACATGTAAGAACAGTATATAGACCAATATATCATCCAGGCCAATAATTCAGCATTTTGAAATTATTTTCTTCCATTAAGATAAGCATCATCTCTCCCTTCGTACATTCTTTTGTTGGATGGCATTCAGTTCAAAACATTACTTCTTTGTTTGATGCTTTCAAGACTATCACAACTCTTCTCATATTTTTGACAAAGCCTAATCTAAACTAGCCAACAAACAGCTAGTTAACCATGGTACCATTTAAAAATCAGAAACAGCAGATCAATGCCCAGTACTTCAAACAAAACCAATTGTATAAGGCTACATCCACATGAAGCCAGAGCTTTCCCTATCCAATCTTTTTTTTTCCTCTTGTCTCAAGAAATATCTGTGTCCATACAAAACCAAGAAACTGACACAGAACGATGTAGTATACATGCCAGACCAGTATGTGGCACTGTAATTCTGCCAAATAGATGCAATAAAAACAGACAAGAAGACTTGGACTATGCGCATAAACCTTGTGTGCGGTATACAAATGAACATGAAACAATACAATTATTTATCTGTGTTAATGTTAGTTGATAAAAAGACAATCGTTCAGTGTTTGTTCATGTTTTTGTTGCTGTTATGTGATGTAGCGGTGTCTGAATTAGGGGCGAGATGTGGGCTGAACACATCATTGTTTCAGAAAATATACGGATTCGCTGTACACACGAAAACGCAAGGGCAGCGTTTTCAAATTTATCCACTCTGGGACCCGGTTTCAGCTAAACGCGTCTCCGTGTGGACAGGGCCTAAGTCTGAATACCATAAAACCCAAGGACATGATCAACAGTTCAAGAAAACAACACTGCCCTTGAAACTTACACGTTTTTGCCCAGATCAGCTGGGCATCCTAATTTATGAGCCCTTATATATTTACATCCCAATTGTATTTGCTAATATCATGTACATATCAGCAGTAAATCGGCACCAGACATTGTCAAACTGCTCATAATTTATTTAGAGAGATGTCAAGAAACTCATAAACAACAAGAAGAGAAATAAATTCAATGGCAATTTAACACTTATCAAACCAACTCAACCTTCAGTCCCGTTTATACAACCTGAAAGTGAATGAGACTTGCACACCTCCACAAACATTCCCAGGAGGTCATGGAGAGCATTTGCCAGCAACCACAATTTAATTACAAGCTTCAATTTCAGTCTTCATAAAAGGATACAGAAGTATCATATCAACTAAAGTATCGATTTTATGTAAAATACAGAATATTAAGTCATTATTCACTGATAAACTCAATCTCCTGTGAGCGGTTAACCACTGTGATCAAATGATTGAATCAATATCATATGTCAGTTTGTGAATGAATCATTTAGATTGGGTTTGTGAACCAGATGAAGGCAAATTCAAAAGATTAATTGAACAAATCATACTTTCAAACTTAATGAACGTTAACTAATGAAGTTTAATGAATAACTCCCTGTCCATCACACAAAGATATCATAAGACTTACATTAGGCTTCATTTAGAATCTTTTTGCATCCTTGCATTCAAGCTCGAAAGCTTCAGTTACTGCTCACTGTATTTGCAAGAAAAAAAAAGACCTCAAAAAAAGTCTTCCAAATGTCTCTTTTTGTTTTCTATAGGGGAAAAAAAGGTACTCAAACAACTGGGTGAATAAATGCTGACAGAATTCTCTCTAATTTTGGTTTGATTAATTTTGTTTCTATAGAGTTTAGTTGGTTTGGTTGAAAATGGTCACTCTAAAACAAATCAAACTCTCAGGCACACACGCTTCTCTGAGAACAACAAATTAAGCTTCTAACATTCTCATTCTAACATTCTTCAGACTGGAAAAGCAATTTTCTCTGCAAGGACAGATAAACGAGGATCACTCAAGCCTTGAAGCAAGAACAAATCTTCAGCACAACCACACCAACAGATTGCGGCTATGCTTCTCTCACGATCCCAACACCTCTGAAGACATGCAAACATCACGGTGTCTGTCAATTCCAGAACAATTCCGGTGAAAACAGATTCAGATAAGCCTCATGATAACAGGTAGGCTACTTGGTGAGCTTGTTTGTTAAGGAAATATTGAGAGCAATGATGGTGTATCAAAGCATAAATCAGGCACTTCAAGCGAAATGAGGTTCCTGCAGGAAGGCACCTTGAGTGCCAATTCCTGAGAACAAGTCAACTTCCGGTTTTCCACCCACCTGTGGCTGTGAAAAAAACACTCATCATCTCGTCATGAACCAACATAACTCTTTGTCCGTTGAATGTGCATTCATGTTTAGACTTGTCAAAGGGTGAGTCTGTTATATCCGCAATTTACTTCCAACCGATTTCCTTTCTGTACCACTCACACAGTTCAAACTAAAGTTCAATTCAACTATGTTTAATCTGTTCAAAGGCTGTAATTTTTTCATCTATGAACCATATTTTGTAGTCTTGTGCATTAAATCCAGCTCACCGTCTTTACTAGTGTCCCCATACACTATAATCTCACTATTCATAGTAAGAAACAACCTGCAGAGCAACTTCATGGGTGGGAAACTAACTGTAAAAGTTTCAACACAAATCAGCCTAATTTCCAGATTTAGAATAGATATATCAATCTGAATTATGTTAATGACTAATGAAAAGTTAACCAAAGGTTTTGCACTCGCTTATATTGCAAACAACAGTGAAGTGGCATCTATAGAATGAAAATAAGCTCAACTGTAACGACTGTACATAGACAAAATGCTCAATATATGCAAAAATGATCAGAGATTAAGCTTAAAGGTGGAATATATGACAACATTTGTTTAAAAACAAATTGTAAAGAAAAAATGATTAATAATTATATTATTATTTGTAAAAACAACAGCAACAAAACTATCAACTTTCATGGTCAAATCAACTTTAATGACTATGAAGAGATAATTGCTCAAAACGACCATAAATCAATTAGTTTCTTTGACAAAATATTGCAAAGGAAAACAACAACAAACAACAAAGTTACACGAGTCCAAATGAATGAAGGAACCAGTGTGCATCTTTTTAAAGATTTTTTTTAAGTCCCATAACTGTAGTTAAAATAATTCTGTACACCTGCTGAACTATAACTAGGTTCTGTATATTTTTGTGTGTGAATGTTATAAATATTGTATTTTTTTTATTTGATCTTGAGTGGTGCAGAAATTAGTTTTGCGCTTATTAAAATCGCGAGAGCACGTTTGTTTTGAGGTTTGATGCTGTTGTAGTAGAAGTCACATAAACACATGCGCGCTCACTGACTGACTGACGAAGAGAGAATCGGAGCTGCAGATCGGACCGAACCAAATCACCGCTGCGAGGGGGGAGGTTTCATTACACCGCACTAACAACTAACACATTACTACTAATTTAAATATGAAGCATTTGTCAGCGACGACAATCAATGCACAATAAAACTGAAATAGTGAGGGAAAACTGTAAAACTCTGGTTGTCCGCGGTTAAAATCTATATAAACAAACTCCCCTCCGCCAAATTCATGAATATGTATGACCCTCCTTTAAATTGATATACAACAACAGTAGTCTGTGTGAACGTGTCTAACTGTACACGTTCTATTTTGTTGCTGTGATGAAAGAATGGAGTAAAGTTTTGTATAAACCGAGTAAGTGTAAAATGCATTACTCACTCTAGGTATTACTACAAGCTTGTTTACTGGTCTTGTGAAACACGTCGCTTAACTACAAAAATTCACCATGAAAAAACTGCTTTCGACTAAAAACGTAGTTGATCATGAGAGTAGTTGTTTAACTACATTCAGCCAAGTATGGTGACCCATACTCAGAAATTCGTGCGATCATCGAACTATTAATGTTTTTGTAAGCTTCTTATTATAGTCATATAAATAATCAATTTATATGACTATAATAAAAATTTACAACTTGTCAAGGATCCTGGAACCTTCTTTTCACCAGTCATAAAAAATAAATTACATCAAAGAACATGAAACCTCTTGCATTCTTAAATAAATACATAAATTAAAATGTTAATAAAAAGTTAACACCGATATTGTAGCCTTCTTAGTATAGTTATTGTTAGACGTCTTGACATATGTAAATGTTAGACTATAATAAGGTTACAAGCTGACAAGGATCCTCTGAAACCTTCTTTTACCACAGTCATAGAAATATATATAAATAAAAGACCAAGCTAAATAATTCAATAAACACATAAAAATTATTCTGAAACTTTGCATTGATTGAAAGAAAGCCCATATTAGTTTATGATTTAAAAACAGTAACAATATCTGTAGTAGCTACATTATTTTGGAGGAAATTATAATTATTTTCCAGTGAAATATGGTGAGTGTGATGCATTAATTAATTAATGAATTAATGGCCAGCTGTGTAAAACTGTGCAGAAATCTTTTTTCTCTCTCTCTCTCTCTCTCTCTCACTTCAGCAGTGTTTCCTCTTCTTTAAACAACAATGAAATCTCTGGACCTGCCTGGGTCAGATTAAATCCATAACAATCAGATTACTAATCAAGATCAGCATGAACCTGTCTGAGATTACACTAATTCAGGGCAGCGGAGACCACTGCCATCCCACAATTAACCCCCTGAACATCTGATCATACTGCAGAATAAGATGAGCCATGCTGTTTTTGGGGTGATTAAGGGTCTGTTAAGGCTCATGACAGGCCATTAGGGATTATCCTCTGTTTCCATTGTGCCGAAAAGATGTCCGCTGTCTTGCCAATTTCAGCTTCTTAATGGTCTCCAGGAAAATAGCTGTGTGCTGTTTTCAACCACTGACCCCTGCTGTGATCATATTCACATGACCTTCGATCTCTGACTTTTTCTCTGCCCGGACCGCATGACATCATCCCACATCACCGTCCGGCACTAGGAGAGGGAGTCTGGAGAACTGGGGGTGGTGCTGCTCAACAGGCTGCTTTCATTCAGGTCTTTCAGGTTTCCATGGTGACCCCACATTCCAAAGATCAGCTGGTTTCAAGAGGCCACATTCAGCAAAAACACTATGGAGGGGGAAACATTTCTATTATACATGATCATTCAATGCAAGATTTAAAAAAAAAAAAAAAAAAAAAAAAAAAAAAAAAAAAAAAAAGTGTTAGAATAAACAAATAGGATTTGATAATTCACTGATATTTTAAGTAGCAATTAAATCTTACCTTTTTAATCACAAAATATAAAACTAAGTTATTACAGTTAATTAAAACTAAAGTAAAATAAAATAATAAAATAAAAATACTTATTTCAGCTAAAAAATTCTCAATTATTAATTACAATTTAAATTAGTAAAAAAGTATAGACATAGACAAAACCCCAAAACAAATAAAAAAGAAAAAAAATACACAACTTAAATGATTATAATAAAAGCATTAAAAATGGAAACTATAACGATAAAAACTAAATTCAAAATATTAATAAAAATAATAATAGTATCTCAATGAATCTAAAATAACACTGCTAAGTATAACTAAATGCATCAGAACAGTATAAAATGTCTTTCATTCTGAGATCTAGTAAACAGTGCCATCTAGAGAAGAAAGTGTGTCAATGAACCAACATGCAACTCTTTTTCATACAAGGCCAGTTCATAGAAAGACCAAAAACACAAAATTATCATAAAAGTGGTGTTATACAAGTATTACATTATCTTGTATTAGTGTTCACATTAACTTAAGGCATTAATGTTCCTTATACAATGCTTTTGTATGACTTCAAAAAAACTCGATATAAGCGCACAAGTCATCACTTGAAATCAAGTCACAACTGGAAGATATAAAATTACAAAATGGGACAAATAAATGTACAAGGGGCATTGTAATTACCTACCATTATGGAACTTGGCTTCCACAGGTTTGGAACTATTCCTTTAATTTAAAATAAATACAGTAATCCATGAAAACAAAGCTTCCATTAAAAAAAGAGAACAAAAAAACATTTATTGCGAATACATTTAATGAAATGTGGAGTCCATGTTACAAAACCATTTAAACAAAAACAGGATAATTTCAATGTCGTATAAGTATTTTTGCACACAAGCATAAACAAATTCCTCCATAGGAAACTGAACATAAATACTTTCCCACGACTATGTGATCCGATTACTAGTATATGTGCTGTTTTAAAGTGACTAACCATCTAGCCCACACACCTGGCCCATTGTTAATTAGCTACCTGTATCCCCTGTAATAATAAAAAAAAAATTCTAACATGCTAAGCGTTCGTTATTCCCAACCCAACACCAGGCTGGGTCAAGATTGTGCATGAAAATGCAATGGGCACCAGAAACATCGTATAAAACCTACACGCGGTCCAAGGCTGCTTCGTTTCAGCTACAATCATGTTCGTCTAGGTTCAGGAAGCCTTTGACATTGTAATAAAAAAAATTATAATAATAATAATTTTGTAAAAAGTGTAGTCAAATGGCATTTTCTTAATAGAAAATATGTTTTATGCAGTTCGGATGCAAGCCAACCCTAGATACCAAAACGTTCAAGTGAACATGCTTTAACCATGAAAACGACCTGGATTACCACCCCAAATAAATAGTTCATCATTTTTTAGCAGCTACATTGCCAGTTCAGCATAAGATAGTTTAATAGAATGAATTGTTAAATGAAAATGGTAAAAATTAACGTTGTACATAAATAACACTGGAAAAAGAAAAGGAAAAAAAAAAAACACAAGGAGGTTTGATTTTCTTAAAAATGAAGAAACCATTAAAATTATTTTTTTTAAAATGGCAGTAGAAAAAATAAAAACGAGAAGTTCTACATTCACAACAGACTTGATTGAAACTAAATCAACAACAAAAAGAACACTGATATATTTTGCTTTACCTCCAAGAGCATACTTAAAACTGTGAGGAAAAAAGAACCAGAAAAACATCCGTTTGCAGTGAGGTATTCGCTTCTGGTCTAGCAAGTCTACTGAAAAAACTTGAGCCCTGCCACCAGGAAGAACTTTTCCAGGAAAATCTCAGAGTCCAGGACGGCGATGTGGGCTGCCCGGCCAATCAGGGAGTTGGCGGTGTTGGGCAGCGCATGGATGACATCGTAACGCACCAGGTTACAGTCTTTCTTCTGAAGCACGGGAAGTAGAAGGTTCTCGATCATCTCAGCATACACTGGACCTGATCACACAAGATGATGAAGAGGAAAAGAACCAGAGAAATTAGTTGTTAGATGCAGTACAATTCAATTAAAATCCTAAAAGCTTGGACATTGTCCCTAAGATCTCGATTCTTGCTAAAAAAAAAAAAAAAAAACCTTACTGACCTTAAACTTTTGAATTCTAGTATAAGTAAATACAGGGTAAATAAATGGTTTTAAAACAACTCTTTCTTTAATTCTCACCAGTCTGTTTGTCCTTTAAGGCTGTTTTGCACATCTCGATTCGAGCAGAGTGATAGGGGACATATCTGTCCTGAAGAGACCCCACCAGCACCACGTTCTTAAAGAACTGAAGACCTGAAACAGAGTTTGAGGATTTGGAAATGGAGAAACCCAAACTAACATCAGCTTGGTGGAACTGTAGTAACATCACACTCACCTGCTTTCTTGCTTAGCTTATAGAGGAAGGTCTGGCGTGGGTCAGAGTGGTCGCGACAGGTCAGCTGCAGCAGAGAGCCAGATTTCTTCCACTTCTGCATAAACCACAACCCTGACGCAGAAAAAAAAAACGAGAGAGTGGTTCCTAAAAGCAGTTTAAAAGGAATGGCTCATAAATGACTGTTTTCAGAAAACTGCTGAGTTCATGCGGATGGGTTACCGGTATTGACGAGGGCTGAGCTGTTGTACAGTGTGCCGAGATGTGGTCCAGACAGAGATAGAAACGTGTGAAGTCTGCTGAGATAACACTTAAACCTGGGCCTCGTCAGCACCGAGCGTACGATCAGATTTCCCAAAGAATGACCCACAAAACTGTCAAAGACAACATGGTGATTCTGTCATCCTGAAGCAAGATGCGTTTTAGCTTTGACACCACAGCAGTATTTAATTTATTTCATAGAAATATGTGAGATAAATGGACAAAACTGTCATCATCGTGGCTCCTTGATAATAAAAGAAAGATCACACTGGACAGGGCCATTAAAAATGTTGTCTGTAAAAATACTGTGATGCTTTTTTCATATCTGAGTTATACTTTCTCATATATTTGAGTTTGAGGAAAAGATCTTACCTTATCTTGGAAACTGTGAGGTTGTAGATTTGTATGTACTGCACAATTTCGTCCAAAAGTCTGTCAGTCATGGACTCAAAATCAGCAAATGTGTCATTTTGAATAATAACCAAAGAAACTGGTTTTTATCATTTATCATATTTTATCAGTGATTTTAAATATACTTCATACTTTTAAAAAGAGCATATAAATTAAAAAAAAAAAAAATTATATATATATATATATATATATATATATATATATATATATATATATATATATATATATATATATATATATATACACACACATATATATATTAATTCACATAATACATAATTCATTAATTCTAGAAATTGGCCAAACCCAGTGCTTGTTCATGGGACTGTTCTGCAGGTTACCTGATTGCGTTCTGACATTAGGAAATCTATACGAGCTCCAGGCAAACCGAGCTCCAGATAAGTCTTCACTAGACGCAGATCTGCACTGTTACCTAAAGAAATTGTTTTAATTATAAGAAAAATCAATCTGAATCTGTAAATGTGGACTCATAGTTAAATATAGGATTAACTGACAACTAGAGTGTGACTGCTTACCATCCAGACCATGTACACACACTATTAGATGTATGCCCTCATCACAGTTTTCATCCTCATCCATGCTGAAATATGGCACAGAGGATGCCAGATCTACCACCTCACTGTACAGGAAGCCTGGTAACTTTAGTTGCTTCAAGTCCTCTTTTGCTTGGGCAAACCTAAAGATTCAAACACACAATCAAAATGTGAGACAAAAAAGGAACCTATTGTCAAGTATTGGTTCTTGTACCTACAATGTGCAGTTTCTATGTATTACGCATAAGCAAAATGAACTCCTTGCTTTTAATGCTGCTCTCTTTAATGTACTTTTAAAAATGTCTTAATGTAGTAACAGAATCCAAACTTAAACTCAACGTGAAACAGCATTTGCAATATCTTTTAAAATTATTGTTATATGCCATTATTATTGTAAAATGTATTATTTTAATTTGCATTAAATTACTGCAACAAAAAATATATAAAGATGGCATTACCTGGGGGAGTAGCCTACGCAATCCCTAAATAGCTATATGGCTGTTGTTTTAACATTAAAATTAATATAAAAGACAGAGTGAGACTTATTGATATCAGATGAAAAGTAAAGTTATTTCAGTTTCAGTCATTAAAGTTTGATAAAAGATTATAAAGACTAAGACACTTTTCTGTTTGGAATAACATATACTTTTTTTAAAAGGAATTATTTTTTTCAGTAAGGATGCATTCAAGTTATCAAAAGTGACATTAAAGACATTTATAATGTTAATGTTAAAAAATAATGTTAACGGTTTCTATTTAAAAATCCAGTCCCTTTGAACCTTTATTCATCAAACAATCCTGAAAACTTGTCTTGCAGCAGAAAAACAATGGTGATATTTTTTTTTCATTTCTCATGCATGGCAAACTGCAAAAATAAAGGAAGGGGAAAAAAAGAAAACTCACGCTGTCATCTGAGCAGTGGGAGCGCTCTTGTACCAGCACAGGTCGTTGCTGGATGGTGCTGGTCCAGGAGGCCATGTCTGCAGGCCGGCTGAGGGGATGTAGGTTTCCTGGAGCTGTTCCAAACCCAGGTGATCATAAAATAGGGTCTTTCCCTCTGCTCCCCCATCCTCACACCTTCCTTCCTCCCCTGGGAGTCCATTTACATAAACCAGCCCATCGGTCTCCTCGTAGTAACCGTTCTCAATCATCTCATGATCCTGCTCCTCCTCCTCCTCATCCTCTTTGTCAGGAGCATCATTTGTGCAAGTCTGAATCCCAAGCGTTACAGCTGCAGTCTCCAGTGGGCTGATCTCAGATATATCAGTGCTGGAACGCGAGCCAAAGTAGTTCTCCACAAAGCCTTTCTTCACCAGGTCCGTGCTGCTGGTGACCGATGTACTGGATTGGGCAGTCGTCTGAGGCTCACTACATGCTTCTGGCCCTGAAGCTGCAGCACCTGGAAGATCGGTCTCACTAGATCCTGTCGGCCTGTCAGGGGCATTAGTTTCACAGCGGGGCTGGGTAGCAGAGTCCTCATCTCCGTTACTGATGGAGGCTTTTTGTGGAGTCAAAACTCTAGAGCTCGATAACTCAAGGCTGCGAGATTCTTCTGAAAATATGAGACTCTGTTCTTGCACCAGGATGCTGGACTTTCTGCTAGTGACCTCTGTCTCCACCTCATCATCTGAGGGGAGCGAATTAATGGAGGTGAGGGAAGACTGGACTCCACTGATGCCGCTGGTGCTCTCTGGATTGAGACCCTCCAACGCAGTGGCTCCTCTGGAGGCAGGGCTGAGAGGAGATGGTCTCTGGTGGGTGCTTTGTAGAATCGGCTCTATAGGCGGCTCCAGGCTAGTAGAAGCAAAAGGAGACGGAGAGAATGGGGCTACCTGTGTTGCAGAGCTGGGCTCGCTCTCGATTCCTGAGTCTGAGAGCCTGGAGGAGGCTTGAGGAACACAATCACTCCTCAACACAGCTCCACAAGCTCCGGTTGACGTGGCACTGTCCCCAACTCGACTCTTGAACTCAGAGAAATCGGTCTGTGTGATCTCTGGAACATCCATCTTGGCGGTTGGATCCGAATGGTGCGGTAAGAGAATGGTGACCTTATCACCCTGGTAGGGGTCCTTGTCGCTCGGTTTGACATCTATATGTCTGAGCCCAGCAGGTGGATGTGATAAATCAATTCTGGCAGCTGCGCTTCGTGTGGCTTCTGCTCCAGTACCAGCCTGGGGTCTAGCCTGCATCTGCAAACTCAAAAGATTGGAAAAGCTGTCGCTCTGGATACCGACGTTGCATTCACTGTCGCTTGTGGTGCGGTCTTTAGTATTCTGAGCACAATGTGTAGTTGCAGATTCATTCTGGAGGATGTATTTGCCTACATCATCAAGCTCGTCTTTCGGATTGCACTGAGTGTCGACTTCTTTGGACTTGGTGGTTGGTTCACTATGAGGAACCTTCAAGTTCTTGTAGCCTGTGAGGACCACTGAGTCTTTCGAGCTTTGCCTGATCAGCTTCTTTGAATTTTCAGTCTTGGCATTCTTCTTCAGCTTGATAGATTTGGCTTTGGATTTGAGGGGAGGCTCATTTTGTTCAGGCCAAGCCGTGGCGAGGACAGCTTGCTGCTTATCTGGGTACGGACCAAGGCCTCCCAATCCACTAGCAATACATTCCTTTGAGTTTGACCTGTCTGCTTTAGTGGACGCAGAGCCACTTCTGTTGTTGTGGAGACCAAGCCATGGACCATCGCGATCTCAGAGTAGAAAAAAATATGCTAAGTAGTCATTTATCAGACTTATTGAAAGTGACTAGTCACTTAACTACATAGATTGTTGAAATGAGATTAGGGAAATAATGGTGAATTGAACCTTTAAGATTTTCATAACCAAACCATTATGCCACACTTAGTTTATCTTAAAGTCAGCATGAACTAGCACAAAACGGATTTGACATTTCAAAGGCCTTGTCCCTTTTCTACATAGTCACTACATTTAGTTCAGGTGTGTCGAGTCCTGCTCCTGGAGGGCCAAAGTCCTGCAGAGTTAGGCTTGACCCTAATAAAACATACCTGAACCAGCTAATTAAGGTCTTCAGATTTACTAGAAACTTCTAGCCAGGTAGGTTGGAGATAAACTATGCAGGAAGGTGGTTATTGCAGACTTTAAACTTAAAATATATATTTTTTTAATATGAGCAATCAAAGATTATCATGTTATCAATCCAGAAGTGCCGTTATACATACCTTCAGTAACTGATTCCAAATATCTGTCCTCAAAGATGATTGGTAGGGAGTTCACATCACCATCAAGATCTGCACATTCAACAGGAAGTGGTGGCAAGGACAAGTAGTAGGAGGAGTTCTTGATTGCTGCGGTCATCTGCTGGTGACTGTGAGCACTGTTAAATAAAGTAGTTCATTTGAATTATAATGAGAATTCACATCTTTTCTTTGTGCTAATTAACTACATCACAGTAATGATATATTAAGACGTACTGCAGTTCCTGGTAGGCCAGTGCACTCTGTCTTGGGTGTTCAAGACAAAAGAAAGCTTCTGCAAATCTTTGCACCTAAGATTTAGAAATACAACATACATAAAGCCAGAAATATACTATGCACAAACACCTCTAACTATGCAGCATCAATTTCATGCATCTTTGCATTACAAAATGTGTCAGAATGTAATCCCTGTTTCACACCGCAAGCTTGAGATTTGCGTGGAGAAACTTCATCCTTACTGCAGCTGGAGACTAGTGAGAGTATTCACACTGGAAGTGTGTGTACAGCATCACAGGAACAACCCCAAAGCTACGCATTTCTTTACAGAGAGAACTATAAATTTGTTTTAGAAGTTGGTCAGTTATAAACTGGAAAGTTTGTTAACACTGGGATTCACATGTAAATGGTAAACAATAAAAATAGCTCTGATAATGTCTTTTCAGTCATATTTTGATATAGAACGTGCTGCTTATGTTCTTATATACAGTACACCATACTTCAACCCAAACTGAATCATTAAAAACAAGTTTGAATGGGTAAATCTTCTACCCATATTTTTGATTCTTCATTTTAATTTCTGACATACTCCAATTGATGTTAAAACACACTAGACATGCTTATTCTGTGCATTTTAGCACTTTTTGTGTGAAATCACATTTATTTTGTCTATCAACAGTGTGCTGTCACTAAAATTGAGCTTGAGCAGCAAAGCAAAAATAGATTAGGCACCAAAAACAGAGCTGCTCACGCGATGCTCCTGCTTGATGCTCACGTGCTGCTCCAATGAAAGTATGCAAGTACAATATGCAATGGTAGAAGAAATCTCAGAGCTCACCCGTAATGTATGGTGCTCCTGGGCCAACAGCTCAGAGACACGCTCATTCAGGGACACCACTTCTAGGAAATTCCCCCACAATGCCATGAGCAGAGAGCACAGCTGCGCCAAATTCATGTTCACCAGTTCAGCCAACTCATCTGGGCTCTCTGCCCTCTGCTGCAAGATCACATACACAAAGAGCCATATATATAGAAGAGTGCAGTACACCCTCATGATGTGCCAGCCAAGCCAAGCAACAACAACTATGCAGCATTAATTTCATGCATCTTTGCATTACAAAATGTGTCAGAATGTAATGCCTGTTTCACACCACAAGCTTGACATTTTCTACTCTGATGTCATGACTTTTACTTTCTTCACAACAGCAGTGGGAGGTATGACTTTAACTTGTGGTTTAAGGGCAGTCGTGGCCTAATGGTTAGAGAGCCTGACTTGTAACCCAAAGGTTGTGGGTTCGAGTCCCGCTACTGGCAGGGATTGTAGGTGGGGGGAGTGAATGACCAGCATGCTCTTCCACCCTCAATACCACAACTGAGGTGAGACCCTTGAGCAAGGCATCAAACCCCCAGCTGCTCCCTGGACGCTGCAGCAGAAATGGCTGCCCACTGCTCTAGGTGTATGTTCACTACGGGACACCATACTTGGCTACACTCAAGTCACTTTCAATTTTTATATTACAATAATGGTATAGCCTGCAAAGTATTTATTTTCAAGTTATTATTAAGTTAAATTCTTTGTAAATTAAATAACCAAGTTGTTGGTACTTAAACTGTAGACTATTTTTGAATAATTCAGTGAATTCAACATTTAAAAAAAATTATGGATGCATAATCAAAACTCATTATTCACAATAACTTCATGATAAGTTTGGAATCAGTACAACACACACTTTAGATTGTGTAATACTTCAGGTAAAATAAATGTTAAAAAAATATTTTTCTTAAAACACTTCTTTAGAAAATATGTAAAATATAACATGTTATAAAAGAAATAAGTGATAAAACTCTTATTGGATGATTCACTTTCCAAACTTTTGGATAAAAACTTATATATGAGCATGTTACATCATTGCTCAAAAACTGTAAAATAACCAAATCCCGCTTAACAGATGTTGCCAGATGGTAACAAGACCCTCTAATAAAGTTTGTCTTGACTTGTTTGGGACACATCCTGCTCTGTATTTTTCCATTTCTTTTGCATGAAATGATTTTAAACTATGACATACCTTGACTTGCTCACAAAGCTCATTAAGTCGGGCCTCCACATCAAGTTCCTCTAATAAAAGAAAAGAAAAGAGCAGTTCAAATATTGTTCCTACAGCAGCAGTATGAAGTGAATAAGAGAGAAGGGTCTGTCTGAAGATCCTGTGATTGACAGCACATGAGAGGGATCTAGAGGATCAACAGCACAGAAGTAGGAGTCAGAGGACAGAGAATACCAACAAATTTCAAGCTATAAGACTGATCCCAAGTCAGCCTGAGATCTGAGATTCTACTAAAGGAAAGGAGGACTAAGTTGATCTAAAAGCTCCCTCACTGAAGGACACTTGCCATTGACAAACGTTAAGGGGAACGGAAGAAAGAAAGAGAGCTAAAAAAAGACACGAATGAAAGGCAAGAGGTATGTGGAGCGATTTTGAGGGTCGGTTTTGAAGGGACATACCTATGTAGACGTGGCTTTGGCCTCGAGGGTAAGGTCTTCTGAGAACTCGTTCATAAAGGACCTGCATGCTGGGCTTGGCTAGTGGTGGGATTGCACATATAGGCACGTTTAAAACTTTCACTCTCACCTTTAGCTGTTTGAGCTCAAAATGAACCCTCAGATACATGCAAGTTCAGTCACTGTCAGAAGCAGCAAGGGGTGAGTAGTTTAGCTTTGAATGAGTAAGTGAGGGCTTACAGTGAACGGTCTGGAGGGAAAGTCGTATTAAAGGCTAGTTCTGAGGTCCAAACACACAAAAACGGGAGATAAAAGCATCCGCATGCTGATACACACATAAGAACGAGGCATACAATATGCAGGTAAATAACAGCAGGTCTTCAAAAGTCTCTAAAAAGTTATTCCAGTGATTGAGTGGATTAGTGTGAGTGAGTATTCAGTGATCTGATGGGCTCTGATGATATTAAAAAATATATATTAATATGTGAAAGCAAACGATCCAATGCATTTATAGTAAAAACAGATATATACATATATATTGACAGTAGGGGAAGAAAATATGAAAAAATGTACATATTATGAAAAAATATATAAGATGAACATTAATGTATAAATGTAATAAATATAATCACATATAATTTGAAAAAAATAAATTAAATAAATCACAATATACAAATATTATGGAGCAAAAATTCAAAAGACCCCGAAGAAAATTCTGATCTTTAGCCCCAGGATTTTCAACCAGCATCTCTGAAGGTTCTTCCAAGGGTTCCGTGGAGAAAATGATTTATAATACTATTTTTCCCCCTAATAAGATCTAAATATTCTCCCTAAATTCTCCACATAAATTTCTTATAGTCTTCTGTTCAAAAGTTTTTTTTTTAAGTCTCTTATGCTCACCAAGGCTGCATTTATTTGATCAAAATAAAGTAAAAATTGTAATTACATGATCCTTCAGAAATCATTCTAATATGCATATTCATTTTTTTTTTTTAAACTATATCGAAAACATTTGTGCTGCTTAATATTTTTGTGGAAACAATGATACATTCTTTGATTTATTTGATCAATAGAAAGATTTAAAATATTTATTTAAAATAGATTTTATTTTGTAACAAAGTAAGTCTTTACCATCGCTTATGATCAATTTATTGAAACCTTGCTGAGTAACATAATGCATAAAAGTTGTACAGTCCCGAACCTTTGGACAGTAGTGTATATTGCTCGCCCTTAGAACACATACTGAAGCTCAGTGATTAAACTGGCTTTAATAATTAGTAGGTTTGGTTAAAATGACAATAATTAGTACGTTTGGTTAAAACGACACTCTTAAAAGCAAATTTAAGCAAAACATCAAGACAATCAGCTTCAAAAATGCTTTATACAGGGTCAAAAACTGAAGTGCAGTGTAAAAATGTTTTAAAATAAATAATTTCAGTCAGAAACAAGACTTTTATTCTTTCAGCTCTGACGGACTACATACCTAGCTCTATGCGCTGAGATGCGGGCAGATTTTTGGTCAGGGAGGTTAAATAGCAGAACAGACCCTGATATGCACGCAACAAGCTGGCACACATGTTCTGGTGCAGGCTGAAGGCATGCTGTAGGCACGGATCCGATACCAGGAAGGTTTTGCCCTGCAAATCACGAAAGAGTACTTGATACATCACTGAACGTCGTGTGAACAGCAAGAGCATTAAGAGTTTTTGCACTGTGATACTAACCAATTCCCCTCATTGATACAATCTTTTACATTTGAGAAAGGTTTTGTATTTAATGAAGATATAAAAGTGAACTCTAGTGCTCACTATGGTCCTATGGAATTTCTGTAATGTAAATATCACATCATCTCATTTACAGTAACAACTCAATCCTTTCAGTTACATGATGTCTATTTATGGACAGACTTAAAGCTCTCACTTACATGAGAAAATCACTGCCTCTGTACTTTGCTTTGCAAATGCAATGTCAGCAAAGCATTTTAGACTAATTGAATACAATGAAAAATACACTTTAGTCATTTAACTAAAAAAAAAAAAAAAAAAAAAGAGCATCTGATGTCAATGAAACCTGTGAAATTAATACCTAATATTTATGCGTCTAGACATTTTATCTTTCTTGCACATTAGATGCTGTATTGGTTTAGTAAGGATATTAGTGTGTGTGTGTGTGGTTGTATTACATCTGGGGACAGCTGCTTGACGTAGGTGGTGCCAAACACCACAGACTCCAGTGTTGGGATGAGAGAGTCTTTGCTTTGTGCCGGAGCATTCCGATTCAGCCAGGTGCTTTTGACTGGTCGTGGGAAACTGAGAGGACAAACACAGACAGTCAAATACAAACACATTTCTACTGCTTTTAAAATAACGGCACAATTTTGGTAAGTTGCACCTTTTGAAGGTTTTTTCCCCTCACTGTAAAGGCTTTTTATGTGTTTGTCTGTCCTGGGAAGCACATCTCACAACTCTATATAACTCACAATCTACTGTCTTCACATGTGACATATTCGAAATGACTACTACGTTCGGTAGGTCCAGTTCTAAGTGTATACCGCTGACCTGATTAGAGGTTGATGGAGAGCCACCAGTGATGCGTGGATAGTGGCAGAGATGACAGACAGGTGGAAGTAGTCAAACATGATGTTGACGTGCTGATGGATGCCTCTGGGGAGGCTAAAGTGCAAACGCAGCATTCGACTGCTGATGATGCTCTGGAGAGAACTCTGGTCCTCGGGCCTGAACAAAGACAAAAACAAACAATGTGAATCATGTGAAACAATTGTTTTAGGTAATAGTTTTTGTTTATTCAAATCCCTAACCCTAAATATGAGCAACAGTAAAATATTTATTAAATGGTATACTATTATCTGTTAAAAAAAAAAAAAAAAAAATTCAGTTATTCTTCTACATACGAGAAGTCGCCATCGGTGAAGTACAGGTCCAATGACATCTGGAAGTCCATTTCATTTAAGGACTCTTCCACCTGCAGGGGAAAAAATACCATCACCACCATCACTAGTGATGCATACAGAGGCAGGTTTTATCACTGAACCCTTAGTGTGCATGTTGTTTGAGTCTCGGGATTCGCTTACCTTCTTTACATCTAGCAGCATCATCACTTTGAATACGAGGACATCGTTGACTACAATCTCCTCGTTTTTATAAAGAATCTGAAAGGTTTTGCTGCAGACCACATCATCTTGAACTGATGCTGGGAAAGCCAGATCTGAACCTGTGAGGTAATGCATATTAGAAGGGCATTACAAAGCTCAGAGATATGTGCTACTCTTCCATGCAAAACTATATAAAATCAATAAAAGTGCATGCAAAGATTTTTTCAACCCACTGTCAAACACTGTAGGCCCTGAGCTGAATGTTGATGTAATATTAAGAAAGCTGTAGGCTAAATCTGTGGGAAAGTTAGATGATTATCTCTCATAACTGAAGATAATCTGCATTCCTTTGAAATACACAGCCTGAAGAAACCTCTGGAGAGGTAAAACTAATAATTTACCTGGCTGACACATTCTATTTGTCTTTAGTGATACAGCTTCAGCACATTCACATTAATGGCAAAATGGAATGAGGTATCAGTAAAAATCTATTTGACCAAACAATGATCCAAAACACATACATTAAAACTAAGACTGACATTGCAAACAAGTTTCCAGCTTAATGTTTTCTTTAAATTAATAAATTTTTATATTAGAAATTAAAACTATAAATAAATAACCTTTTTTAGATTATTATTAAACTAAAATTTCACAAATTTAGCTTCAAACATCATCTCGACATTTTTAGACAAAAAATAAAATAAACATATAATATCAAAAGAACATAAAGCAGCTTATATAATATTTAGTCACAATCAGCAGCATTTTGTGAGGGTTAAATACCAGCTCTTTTTTTTGGTCCCTTGATTTATATTTCTGTGGCATGTTGACACGACATGACATGTTCATTTGAGATGGATAAGTGTTTTTACCTATGGGATGCAGCAGACTGGCTTCCACCCGCTGCGGGATCCGTGGGGGCACTTTCATACTGGCCCGGATCTGATAGAACCTGTCATCACATGCAAGAAAACAAAGAGTGTTCATAATCAGCTTAAGAATTCAAGAAAAGCATTACAAGTTTTTAAAAATGTATGCCAAATTTAAGCTTGTTACACAGCCTACTCAGGTCAAAGACATGCTTTCTGTAAAGGTAGAGTCATATTACAAACAAACATACTAAACAAAAAGCATACTTGCATACTTTCACTGAATTAGCTAGCCTGTTTTTTTCCTCTCTGATACAAGGAATTCAGGCTACAACTCAGCTAAAGCTTCATTTCTTTTACCGTGCCACACAGATTCAGTGATGCAGAAAACACTGTCAGACTCAGAATATATTAATACAGAATATACTGATACAGTACTTAACAGAAAAATGCAGTTTATGAACCAATAACACAACCAAACCTCTTGAAACTAAATTGTTTTTCTGCATTTGTTTTTTTAAAAAGAAACTGGACAGCTTTTTTCTTCTTTCTGTGGTTCTTAGAATGGAAGAAGCCACTGTGACTGTCAAATACATCTCACACCCTCTCAGTTCCTCATTTCTACTCGGCTCGGCTGAATAATTCGGACACACCGAGCTCATCAGAAAGCTCCTGAACACGTTCTAAATCCACACAGCTCGTGTTTATATCCTGCACTCATCCTTCCATGCATTTGCAATTAAAGAGGAAGTTCGGGCAACCAAAATAGAGCTGCAATTATCCTTCTGACAAGAATATCATGACATCAAAAGCACACAGAGCAGAGGCACTTATGTGGAAGCGAGGAGATAGGTAAGAATATAACCCGACTGGCCGGAACACAGATCTGAGAACAGGGACAAAACAACCAGTCCCCTTGTAGGAGCTGAAGAGGAGAATGACGGTTGCGTTATGCTTCCTGTCGCACAGCTGAGCAAACCCAATGACTCGCTGTTTTAGTTAGACCCACAGCAACAATGTCAGCAGATGTGGAAATTTTAACCTGAGCTTGCAAACTGCTGTGTTGACACCAAACAACCCTACTGAGCACTGACGATAACCTAGAGTTTCTTCCTTTTCTTTGAAAACGGACTCTTTAGACATTTACATTGCGACATAGAAAGTGTGACGCTACATAAACTTATAGGGATAGCTCATCTAAAAATTAAAATTCTGTCATCATTTACTCACCTGTATTTTGGAGAATGTCGGTAATCAAACATTTATGGTTCTCACTGACCATATAATATTTGTTATCCATACAATGGAAGCAAATGGGAACTGAGACTGTTTGGGTACCAACATTCTTCAAAATATCTTCAAAATCATACAAGTTTGGAATGACAGAGACGGTAAAGCAATGGGTCATCTTTGGGTGAACTATCACTTTAAACTATCTATTTTAATCATAAATAACAAATTTTTTTTGCTTTTGGATATCCAGCAAATATAACTGTATATATCATTGTAACTTAACTTACCTGTGCTGAATAAAACTGTGGCTTTTCATAGTGAACAACGGCCTCTAGAGATCACATTACAAGAATGGGCCATTAAGCTCATGTGTTGAAATGCCCATGTTTCAAAACTTAGCATAAGACTAGGCAAGATTAGGTTCAGAAAAATCCCTGAATAGCATGCTGGGTCATTTCAGTTTTTTGGCACTATCTGCAGTTAACCTCAATTTTATTCTGATATTCACTGGTAATATGAATATTACATATGAAAAATGAATTCAGGTTGTCTAGATGATCTATACATTAGTGAAGCATACTTAATTGTTTAAACTGCTAACCCAAAGCCCAACCATCCCGCACCATTTGTGCTACAGACATGACTGAAACCTCAAATTGTACAGCTTGTTCAAGAGAAGTATGCTACTACTTTAAGCAATTAGATGTATAGGCTGCATTAAATGTGCAACAAATCTAAATGTTTACATTTATATTTACATTTTACTGAGGTAATAAAAGATGAATAAGCCACAATGAATTTTTGAATTGTTGAAGAGTTGAATTTAAGGTAGCCCGTTGGGCGGAGTGGTGATACATTTTGGTAACCCGACTGGAAAACACAATAGCCTCGAGACGTGATTTTGCGAGCCCTGCAAGTGAAATCTGCATGGGGAACTTTTTTCCTTCACAAAACTCTCAACTTCACATACTGAAATGAGTGGACTTAGCCAATGACACCAAGCAAGCAACAGTACCTTTATACTGCACCATATTGTACATATTGCAATTAATAATTAGGTTAACAGCCAACTGGCAAGTAAGGTTGTTGTATTTACTCTCATTTGGCAATTGGGTTAGGGTTCATTTTGGCCGGAAAAAATCTTAGGAAGGTATTTTGAAGTGTCCCTCTCTGCAAGCCAACTCATGGAGAATAAAACTGTGCAACATTAAACACAACCATTCAACCAGACAAGTAAGACGTGCCCTGAACAAAAATAGTCGTGAGAAGACTCTTAAATGACGAATTCTAAGAGAAAAGCTAGTACACATATAGATGGAGAAGCTGAGACTCATGCCGGCAAGCAATGGCAGGAATGAAAGGGAGCACGGCATGATATTAATATCAGTGAATATGATATCATAGGGAGTAGGGATGTAACAATTCCCTCAACTCACGATTCGATTCGATTTACGATTTTGATTTCAAGATTCGATTCGATTCTCGATTTCTTTTTAAACAAAATGATATTTAAGACAAATCATGAATTAACTGTGTCCTTTTATTATTGCTTGGACAAAATGCTGCACATTTCTTTGTGAAATTGAAATATAACTATAATAATATACTAATATAGCACTTGCATATCATTGCTCTTTTGTTGGTTTTGATTGCTTCTATTGTTCTCATTTGTAAGTCATTTTGGATAAAAGCGTCTGCTAAATGACAATATTAAAATAGAATGTACATGTAAATAAAACTAAATAGAAATTTTTAAAACAAGCCCCAAATCAAATAAATAAGTAACATCAAAATAAATCTCTTCATATAAACAAAATAAGGCTTTGTCTGTTCTCTTTTCATTTAAAATTATAGAGGTAACCACTGCATTTTTAACCATGATCCAAACAAAGATCTGCACACATGCAACATAAGCAGTTTTTTTAGATTGTATAATTTCGAAATTTTGAAGCAAAAAAACAGAATGGTTTGACTTCAGTTTTGTGAAAACTATACATAAAAATATCTGCATGAAACAGCGCCAGCAGGTGGCGCTTAAAGCGTTTCCTTGGTTTCTGCTGTAAAACGAAGCAGCGCTGCACTTATGAACTTTAATATGCATTATACGGAGGCAAGATGAAAATAAAAAATATCATCTAAACTTTTCTAAAGACAGTAATTTCCCCTCAGACATGCATTCATATAAACTCCTACCCCTAAATGAATTGTGATTTGTTTAGCATCTCAACCGATTTGAATCATCACATATTTGAATCGATTTTCAACTGGCTCGCCGTTAATCATTACATCCCTAATAGGGAGTGCCTAAATGGAGATGAGAGTTGAAGGCTGCAAGATTCTAAGGTAAGTTTTAGCTTTGTGCTCTGCATTACTCAACAAAACAGCTTTATTTTTCGATGTCAAGAACAAACTAGGCTTTACCAATTAGGTTCAACATTAAGACCAACTCTAAGACCAAGAAGTGCCATTCAAATAAATTTGACTTAAAAAGGGATGTGAAACAATATCATTCACTATTAACTTCCTTCCAAATTTTCTTATTACATAAGAAAATAATCTTATTACAAACACGTTCCATCGTTCACCACCGTTTTTTCTACATAAACTAAACAAACTTTGCTCAAATGCGGTTCATCCCTATTTCTTTGTTGTTTTAGTCGTGGCTTCCAAGTAAGATCACCCTTGAAAATATTTGACCTGAATGTGCAACACGACCTGGAATGACTCTTTCTCTGGGATAAGATCATTAGTGGAACAGAAGGGTATTAGAACATGTTCTTACCCTCTTTGGAAGAGATCCACATTAAAGAACTTGTGGAGCTCCAGAGAGAACTCAACTGTGGCCTGGACCTCCGTCATGCTTGATTCAGGGCTGGAGGAGGGCCTGTCTCAAACGATCGGCAGCAAAACTGCGGAAGAACAGATAAACGATTTGAACAGTTGTGTCATCACATGTGGAAGGACCAGAGAAGAAGTTGGAATACACATTTCTACACTGAAATTTAACCAAAAGATGCATTAATATGTGTGAAAATGTGAAAAAAAACATGCATATTTGTGTGCATCCAACATTATGTGAGGCTGTGCTTACTAACATAATAGCATACTAATTTTTTCTCTTTGTGTGAGAAACAAACCAAAATATACATATCTGTTCAAAAGTCTGAGGTCAGTAAGAATTTTCACGCTTTAAAAGTCTCTTATGACTGCATTTATTTGATCGAAAATACAGCAAAAACAGCAATATTGTGAAATATTATTACAATCTTACTGACCCCAAATTTTTGAATAGTAATGCAAGTTCAGTGATAATCATACCCTCCACTGAAACCCAAATATAAAAAAATATATATAATAATAAAAGCATACAGGTTTGAAATGATCACAGAATTTTGTTTTTGCGTGAACTATCCCTTTAAATGTACTAACATGAATGTCTCATTACACAACACGAATTCATAACATTAAACTGAACAATTTCTAAAATGTGCAACTTACACTTTAACTATCAAATCTCACACTAGAAAGAGAACAGAATCTGAAAGTGGTTTGTAAGACGACTGTAAACAAGACAACTAGGTAAAAAAAACTTGAAGTTACAAAAGAAACCTTATGCACAACTCTGACCCAAGTTCATCAGATGAGTCTGACTACCTCTTGACATTTAAACTCCACAAATATAGCAACAGCATTCTAGTCTTCAAAAATGCATGAATTTTCATACAAGAAATCATTCCTACTGTGTATTCTCAATGCTCTTGCTGTGATAGCTTTAAGCCCTGTCTGTGCTTGTTCTGAATTACCACAGAATGCTTTCACACACCCCACAGGCCTTCAGATGATTCACCCTTATTTGCAAGTCACAGTACAGTACTGAGGTGTGATGCAAGATCCTGACAAGACCAGCACACTTCAGACGGTTCAATGCAAATACCTCCACTAACGCTGGCTAGACTAGCCTGCAGGGGTCTCTGGAGGATTTCATGCGCTTTGTGGCATTATCAGGGGCTTTAGCTTTCATTAATACAGATTAGCAACCATAGATGAGAGGCGAACTGCAGTTGCCTATCACATGCAAACCACAAGTCAAATCAGATCAACCACAGTGAGATTTTCCTTCCCAACGTGTGTCGAGCTGGTGATAAGAGCACAAGAGCCACGTCCAACTGTCAAGCACTGCATGCACAGATACGAACAACAGAAAACAGGCCTTATTTGTGTAAGGGCAGCTACTTTCCTTCCTCTGAGCTGTGCATGTGAAAATTAAGTTATGATATCAGTGTGGCCCCAATGCTTGGCCTATGTTCATATCCTTGAATGTCCTACTGTTTTATGCTTTCATCTGCTCACTCTCTCTCAGATTCAAAAGACTTTTATACACAAGAGAAAATCTGATGTAAAAATCCCATTCATTTCTAACACAGAGACACTGTTTTTACTTATAACTTAAATTTGAGACATGATCACCATGAGCTTAGTATGCCACATGTTTCAGTACAATCCAAAAGTCTGTTATTTCAACTTTACAACTGTGCTTAATTGCTAAATTCCCAGTGAAATACTACATTACCTACAATTCTTAAAGATCACAATTCATAGCAATAATTTATGTTCACGTTGTTGTACCTTTGTTCTGACTTTCTGGTCTTCAAATCAAATGTTGTGGCTTCTTTTCATCTATGTGATTCATTCAAAAGCCAAATTGTTTATTTTAAGATACATATGGAGAAAAAGAATGGGACAAATACTTTATGGACAGACAGTGTACTGTCGTGGGCATGTACATGGGTCAAAGACAAAATGGGTTTTCAAGCAATCAAAACAATGAAAGTTTAATGAAAGTTTAGTTTTTTATTAGAATGTGTCTGGTTAATTCTTCTGAGCAAAATCATGACTATCATACATTTTTACCATGATCTACAGAAAAACATTCATGGTAACAATAGTTAATATAACAAAAAAAAAAAAAAAAAATATTGGCAGGCATTTTTAGAACAAGAATCATTAGATAACATTAAAATACTATATTTAAAGATCACAGTGCAGCCCCCAAAAACTAACTAGGCCTTATAGTACATTTTTACCAATCTTAGCCTTTATCCTTCAACTTATCTAGGTTTTACTAATTTGTCAGCAAGAAGTTTTGAATCATTTGAAATATGATGAAATATATTTAGAATAATCACAAATATATCTGGTTACACTGAATGATGATGGAACATTATTTTATCCACTATAATTGACATTTTATTTACACAAAATTCATATACATGCACGCACACTATTTCATATTATTATCAGTGATTTGAGTAACGTTATATTATTAGTGTAACTTGTATGACTCACCCGTCCTGACTTGGTTCAGTATCTTCTTTCCTCATGTCAACTGATAAACCACAATCCTATATAAAAAGACATATGAACACATATAAAAACATAACTAATAACTATTTTATTAAGTTTCTCAAATAAAACATTCAAACAAGCATTTGATAATACAACTAAACGTTTGTTTTATTACCAATTATATTAACAATTTCTTTAATACCATAGATTTAAACATGATTTGTTAACAAAGCCTTCCTTTTTAATTCATGTCGTGTGAATTTGCGTCCTGAAAGCCAGTTAGCTCTAGCGTTAGCCTGTTTTGCTTGTCAAATGACCAGCCTTCACAAACATCGCACTATTTGCGTAGGTTAACGGATGCGTTATCAAACCAACAACCTGAAACGCAACAAACAGTTATAGTTCACCAAATTTCTGGCTGTTAAATCATTAAAAACACGTACATGTATCCGCTTCGGGAATTTAGGCCTCAATCCGCGGGTTGGATTTCAGAGCGATCCAGCCTCGACGCTCCGATCACCCGGCTGCTTAATTCCACTGCATGTCGTTGAAAATTCGCCTATGTTCCGTCTTCGCAGCACACTTAAAAGCACAGATCAGTCAGACTGGATGAAAAAAAAAAAGAATCACATCTTCATACGATCAAGCGGTGAGAGTCGTAGATCATAAATATTGTCCAAACTTGTGTTTAGTGTGTTGTAAGAGTGAGTTTAAGGGAGGCGCTCACAAGCCGGTACAACACCGGCTCCTATCAAACGCGTTAATATATGATTCCTGCCCTTATTATTTATTGAAAACGTTATTCACTCTCTTCCTCATTATAATGATTCACTTCAGACATTTTAGTTTTCTGAAGGTGCTGAAGAAGACAGCTATGTCCAATAAAAATAAATATTATATAATCTATTATGGTACATTGTTTACAAAACAAAACAGCAAAACTTATGATTCTAATAAGAACCAAATGTATATTTGGTATATAACACTAGCTTGCTCTATTCTTTTTCTATTCTCTCTGTTTTCTTTTTAGTTATATTATTTAAAAGCCCTTGCTACGTTAAGCTAACTGAGACTTGTTATAGCACTTATATATCATTGCTCTTTTGTTGTTTTTGATTGCTTCCGTTGTCCTAATTTGTAAGTCGCTTTGGATAAAAGCGTCTGCTAAATGATCAAATGTAAATGTAAATGTAAATATATAACACGTTTTTTTTTTTTTTTTAGTCCCTGGTTGGTCTTCCAGTATGGTCAGGTGCATCCTGGTTTAGAGAGGTTTTGGCACATTTCAGCTGACTGACTATGACTAGACGGGAAGACCTTAAACCGGCTAACCATCACTGGCTGGTTTAGGCTTAAGATGTTGAAGACATGTTACACAACGACCACAAATTCTGATAAGACTTTTGGAAAATGAGGAACAACCAAGGAACAGTATAGTCACTGTTTTACTCAAAAATGGTCCGTAGTAACCATTAGATAATGATTTCGATTATTTTGTCAAGTACAAAATGTGTTTAATTCCAAAACGTTGCCATTTACCTACAGTATGTGTTGTTCAAAACACTTTTTATTTTTTTTATGTTTTGAGTTGTATTTATTTTGCCTGGTTTCACAGACAAGGTCTCTCTCTGTGAAACCAGGCTGTTAAATTTTACAATCCATATAAGTAAATGCAATTTGGCAAAATGTGTTAAATGTTTTATTTACACTTACTGTATATTGGGCAGCTGTGGCCTAACGGTGAGAGATTTGGACTTGTAACCAGAAGGTCGCAGGTTCGAGTCTCGGTGCTGGCAGGAGTTGTAGGTGGGAGGGAGTGAATGAACAGCGCTCTCTTCCACCCTCAATACCCATGGCTGAAGTGCCCTTGAGCAAGGCACTGAACCCCCAGTTGCTCCCCGGGCGCTGGATCTATAGCTGCCCCACTGCTCCGGGGTGGTGTTCACGGGGTGTTCACTTCTCACTGCTGTGTGTGTACACTTGGATGGGTTAAATGCAGAGCACCAATTTCGAGTATGGGTCACCATACTTGACAAATGTCACGACTTTCACTTTTTCACTTTAATAACTGCTGTTTTTTTCTTTAATTTCATGGTTTTGTAAATACATTGCTGTGTAAATAATTTTTTTTAAATGCTATGTGCAAATTAGTGACGGCCTGATTTTGGCTTGGATGTGGCAGGTTGTCGAGTTAATGTTTGCCACATCTGGCACGTTTGATTCGGGCCGGAATTGGGCAGTGAGTACCTACACAGGCATCCTGCCCAAGTGCAGCAGATGGAGCCGAGCTGAGGGGTAAGTCTCCGGCAGGTTATAATTTAACTGGAACTGATCCGAGTGTATTTTGCTATCTGTGTTATATTGTCAAATAAATAATAATAATTATGTTTTCTAAACAATATATTTTCCCCATAGATAAAACAGGATAACAAAAAACAAAGCCAATACATTCACCCAGAACATTTAAAGCACATCAAGATTATGTGAATTTCGTGTTGTATATTAAGAGTGAATCTCAAAGCATCTACAGACATGCAAGTGAATTTGAGTCTTTGTCCATTTATAAATCTCACACAGACAGGACACACACAACATTATTGTGTTACTTTAAGACTTGGGGATAAAATTTAACAGCACTCCTCTGCAATGGTATTCAAATGACTTATCACCAACTAGTTCATCTGGTTTAAATTTACATGTCTGATTTACATGTACATTTAGTAATTTAACAGATGATTTTACTGATCTACTATAAGAAGGAAGCAAATGTCATGAAGCATAAAAACTGTCATAAGTTCTCGAAGGAGCCTGTGGGTACACCATATGTGCTGCCATATGACTCTCTGTCTCTCTGGTTAATGCAATAAGGACATTTCTATAAGCATATTCAAGACAGTCAGGTTTAATTTGAAACGCTAAAACAGAGCAAATCCTGTTGAATTGTGATCCTCCTAGTATGTATTGTGTATTGTTTAAGTCTGTGGTGGCAATTTCCAGCAAACGTGGGCAAACAAACTTGCACTCAGTTATGCATTAGCATTCTATAAAAGATGTTCTTTGGATGCCAGAGCAAAATAGGGATCCCAGTGCAAAATTAAAATTTAATTTCTGTGGTCATAAATTATTGCACAGATCTCCTATTTTACAAGTCATCAATTATATATATTATTTTACAGTATTTATTGTCAGTGCAGTGTAGTGTGACTTAGGATGAAGACACAACACTAACTGGATTAGATAAAATGTATAACACAAACAGCCAATCAGTTGTGGTGTCTTATACATATCTGATTTGCGAAACTAAACCAACATGAAGATTTTTCATTCTCAACTGTGGCATCTGTGACATTGTATTCACACTGGATGTTACCAAGGAAACTGCTGTGTTTTAAAGCAATTGATTGCAAATGATTGGAAAAGTGTTTTTCCAGATATTTTCCGACCCACGAATGGCAAAATTACCATGAGGTTCTATTTAAAAAAAAAAAAAAAAAGGTAATCAAAATGTTTTTCATTTGTATTTTCAAATGTACAAAATTTAAAATTCAAAAAGCTAATCCAATAAGTCTCAACCATTAGATGTTCCTCAATAATTATAAGTCCAATAAATGTCCTATGTCACACTTAACCTTTGTTTTTCATTATCAAGAACCAGGTCCCTCCTCCAGGACTAATGAGCAGCAGCATCATGTTTGGGGTTGTTAGCTGTTCCTCACCTCACTGGACAGCTACAGTCAGATCATGTTGGTTAGTTGGTTTGATGAGATCTGGGTGGGCTTCTCAGATCAAAAACCTCCTGCAAACATTCTTCTTCATTTTTGTTTTTATTTACTTAGAATTGTATACCTCAATGCACAAATTTATTGAAATGATAATTTTACATTTGATGCATATTAAAAATGGATATTTATGGCTCAGTCACAAGCAATTAATGTACTTTTAGTTCTAGGGAAGTTTGTCTCTACTTGTTGTATAATGTGATTAAACAATGTTTCTCCACTGGTCTTCATGCACACAGTAAGTACCTTTAGTATCAATGATTTAGAGCTATAAGTGACTTCGGTGGGTTTCCGGTTTAGTATAAAATAGAAATGAGGTTCATTAAGATTTTAACCAGTCTTGAAGACAATAACATGCAAAAACTAAATGCTTGAACTCAAAGGAGACAATGTGGTGCAGCTTTTCAAACACAGAGTGATTGTGTTGCTCACACAGTCAACATAGCTTCCCCCAACCAATGTATGTTCATCAAACACAGACACAGGAAGGTGGAGTAAATAAATAAAAGGAAAGAATGGTTGAAGTAAAAAAGGTTTAATTTGCTATTTAACAATAATGCATTTTCTTTAAAGTCATGCCATATTCCAGTATGAGTCACCTGCAGACAGACCAAACTTTGTGTCCTCAGACTAAAGATGGGACTGGCTTATTTCCAAGTAATGTTTTGCATGACAGTCATTTTGGAGAGAGCTATATTTGGAGTCTGCTACCAAGAGTATATATCTGTTTTATAAGAAAAGTCAAGTAACAGTCTGGCGCTTCTGACTCACAGCCTGTAAGTACGTTTTTTATATTTAAAGAATTTGCCACTGATGATTCAAACGCGAGTTTTAAACAGTGTAGATTAGTGCTCGTTTGTCGTTTCTCTGATCACAAATGCAGACATGGTTTCATGTTTAAGTGGCGCAATACACATGGCCAATCAGCGTACACCTCAATTTTCACAATTATGAGTTTTTTAAAAATTGCTGCGTTTTCAGAAATGCAGGGCATAGAGAAGCAACAATAATGTATATTATGTGGAAAATAATGTGTTTTATGAACCTTAAACCACATTAACACATTGCATTACACCAAATATACAACATAATGTTCTTTTTAACAAAATCATATGACCCCTTTAATATGAAGCTTATAAGACTCATCAAACTGAAGGTTTAGTCAGGGGTTCAAAACCTTTCTAAAGCAACAAATTAAATGATTCCAGCAGTTTAGTTGTGTTAGCTTATTTTAAATCTGGTGTTGTCTTTAATTTTAAGCCCTTGGAAGTGTGCTGAGGCCCCCTAGTGGGCCATGGGCCCCTGAATGAGAACGACTAGTTTAATGATTTCTCCAATGATACAGACTCAGTGTTCCAATCTCCCCCTTATCAGAAAATCTCTAATCCAGTAACCAGGGCAACACTTGATAATGACTTGTACTGTTGGCATGTAATGACATCTACTGGTCATTGATGGAACTTCCTCTGTCCATGGTGCTGAATTAGAAAACTAAATTATAGACGATTATTATTATTATTATTTAAATGCATTGGTAACAAAATAAAAAAATACTATAATATTACATCATTCCATGGTAACACCATGTTTTTGAACTTTGCAACAGTATTTTTCAAATAATATTTTTTGAAGAAGTGAGACAAATGCCATGATACATGAATACTATAATCATTCAGTGCCATGGAATGTTTCAGAATTCCATGGTATTACAATCTGATATCATTACTGTACCCTTAGAACCTCTACAATGTTTTTTTGTAGAAAGTAATTATGCTCATAATGTTCAGTATGGTATGTGTCCATGTTATTTAAATATAAGTACAGTAGGATAAATTTAGATAACATTTCTGTTTGTAATCACGTCTAATTGAGTCTTGATATTTCCATCCTTCAATCAGATCTGTGTTTCCCATGTGGCTGCCTGAGGAATTAGCATTTTCTGCAACGTATGGAATGAATGGAAGTACACTGAATAAGAGTTGGAATTTGTGGCAAATACAAGATCTGACTGCAAATGAACAGCTTGCAGTCAGACTCAACGGGGAGGCCCTGTCTGTGGAGTTTTCCTACAGAACCCAAGAGAACAAACTGAAGACAGCTATATTCCCTTACCAAACACTCCTTTTCAATTCTCATGGCACAAGATTTTATTGCTTGTCAAAAAAGGCTCTGTGAGCCTGATAACAGACTGTATAGCAACAGATTCACAGCAGCTGGAAACCAGAGGACAAGTAAACCTAGATAGATTCACACATATTGGAAAAACTGAAGCAGAATTCAGCAATAGCTGTGTCTGTAAACTTTTTTTCTTATACATATTTCTTATTCCATGCTTTTCTTTCTTAGTCCATAAGGTCTTTTCATTACTGTTTTAGCACCCTGATATTTAAATATCCCTCAAAGCAATTAAAAACAAACAATTAGTACTTACATACAGTATGTCCAAAACATCATGTTATATGTAAATATGCACTCTATTTGTTTTTTTTTTTTTTTTTTTTTTTTTCTTGTGGCCACAATGTTTTTGTGTCATTATGAGATGTGAGTTTGGATGCTGTTTAAAGGCTCAGCAGCAGACTGTCTTTTTAAATGGATTTGGATTTTACCAAATACTTTTCTGCAGATATAGTATGTGGGAATTCTAGCAGTGAGGTTCTACGACAGCTGACCAGCAAAAAAACTCTTAATTTTTTCCTCACAACAATACTTGCAGCAATAACATTTGCAACATTGAATTTGACACAAACCAAACATCTGCACTTCTCTTTCTTTTAGCCTAATCAGAAGCTAAATGTCATAAAATTAAGGATCTTTAAGGGCAATTTTTATATAAATATACATTTTGATCTAAATGTTTGGAGAATTACTTCTGTAGCTGTTCAATATGAATTTGTGTAAAAACTTCATAGGTTATTATTTACAAGTTTGGTCACTGGTGTATTAAAGCATAATATGTCCACATATTTATTTATTTATCAATAAGTATGTACACTACCATTCAAAAGTTTGAGGCTGGTAAGATTTTTTTATGTTTTTGAAAGAAGAAAGACTTCCACCAAGGCTGCATTTATTTAAACTAAAAGACAGTAAAAGCAGTATTATTGTGAAAAGTTATTACAATTTTGAATAATTCTATTTTAATATATTTTAATATGCAATTTGATGTAATGATAAAGCTGAATTTTCAGTAGCCATTACTCCTTCAGTGGCATTTAATCCTTCAGAAATCATTCTAATTTACATTTCTTATTATTATTAATGTTGAAAACAGCTGTGCTGCTTAATATTTTTGTTGCTACATTTTTTCAGGATTCTTTGGTGAACAAAAACTTCAAGAGAACAGCATTTATTTGTGAAATAGAAAACGTTTGTAGCATTATAAAGTTTTTTTTATTTAATACCTCCTTGCTGAATGAAAGCATTCATTTCTTTCTAAAAAAAAAAAAAAAAACTAAACTTTTGAACAGTAGTGTAAAGTATTAGAGTGTATCTTTATATGAGCAGACATGAGGTTTGTGTCTTCTTCCTCTAAGTAATTATGTCAGTAACTTTTGTGTAACTTTTAAATTAAGTGTCACCAAATGATATATGCACATATTATGAGCTCAGTCTACCACTACCATCAACAAGAAAACTAATTTAAATTCCTTGTTCTGCAAAGATAATTTACAACAAAAAGTGCAACATAAAAAGCTCTTTTTTAAACAAAAAGTAATCAATCTCTTTTTGAACATTATACATTTTTTGAACATAATAAAACCAATGATAAACAATTCAATACACCCCACAGGCTCACATTTCATGATGCTTTTTGATGGTTGTTTGTCTGTTGTTTCAGTTTGAGCTGAAGTAAATGCTGATCCACTGTGACTTAAACATCCCACAGAGAGGCACATGCGGTGACCTTCTGCAAGGAGAGAGGTGAGACTTATCTAACATCACAATTTTAATCTAACAAACTAAAAGCCCAAACTTCAAAAACTGCAATGTAATGGTACAGCTCTACTATTTTCCAGTATTCCCAAAGACCAATTAGTGTTTGTTAAAAGAGGTCAAATGTCACAGTCTAGTAAATTTTTCCCGCTGTCCGAATGTCTACAGGACTCCTCCTCTCACTGTGCCACTGTCATCCAATCACAGACCCAGAACAAACCACCTCATGCATATATGTTGTCGAGGACTCTGTGGTTATGGTCTCCCTTGTGTTCAGATAGTTGAAAGGGGATTTAGTTGGGTTTCTTGGTTGGGGGGTCCGTCAATCCAACTGATCCCAGAAAACAGGGGCTTTTTGTGTCTTTGAGGAAATCATGGTTTGCGCTGCAGGTGTGCGCGGGGCCCCTTTTTACTGATTTTGTCGCTTTGGAGATAACCGTCATCTGCACCGCACAGGTAAATACAACCCTTCTTTGTTCTCTTCTTTTTAGATATCCGAGGCAGAGTTTCAGGTGAGTGCTTAAATTTTCAGCAGCATGTGTAAGAAAAAAGAAACTTTGCATTCTTAAACAGGCTCACAAATGCTGTAAGATATTATAGGCTGCACTGCATTTTTGCATCCATCTGTAAGGTCCATATGTTGTAAGTGCACACCTGTTGCACGAAAGGGTTTAAACTGTTTGCTTAAACCTTTTTTGCATTAATGATTTGTAGTATATTTTTACCCGCTGGATCATTTTAGTTTTCATATTACATAAGCTTTGTATTAATGCATCTATAAACACATACATATGAACTCACTATAGGAGAGCATTGTTTACTTTCTATTTTTAAACAGAGGGCTGGGAGCCGGGCCCTCCTGGCTTCTCCCGGTGTGCCTGGAATAGACGGCATTGATGTAAGCATGATTTTTAAAAATCTGAACATAAATTAAAATATAAAACAATTCAATGACCAAAACATAATGCATTACAGAAGAGTTAAAAGTATGTTTTTTTCTTGCAGGGGGAGAGAGGTGACACCGGTGAAGACGGTTCGGCTGTAAATATCAGTGTGTCATACATTGATATTATAATTTGCTATATAGGATTTTGTTGCATTTTACATATTGTCGTATGTACTTAAGGGTCCTGATGGAGATACTGGAAAACCTGCTTCTGCTGGACTTCCTGGATCACCTGGAGCTGATGTAAGGAAACACATTAAAAGCATATTTTGGATTCTCTTCATAACATGTTGACAATTGACATGGTGCTTATATGGGAAAGCAAACCTCAATTTCACAGAGTTCAGTCAGTGGTGGGCGGCACTCTTAGACGGGTCAAAAATGTAGGGAATTTCTCATTCTGGACTGAAGCAAAGAACACAGGAAAAAGGTCTGTCCAACAGACAACAGGGTTTTTGTTAGCACAGATAAGCACAGATACCCAAAGCCTGGACTTCATTAAAGTGGATTCCCTGTGAAAATGGAAGTAGGGGTCAAGAAATTATCCACTCTGGTTTGAGACAGAAGGTCTATTAAGGTGTTCAAATTCTGTGGCTAATTGAGTAGTCATTGGTTGGTTAAATGTTTGAAACTTCAGCTTACAGTTAGTTTTCATGCAAACAAACCCTCCCCTAAACATCCCTTTTCAATTAAAAGTCTGTCATTGTTGCTATTGTAAGAGGTTATAATGTACACATTTCACCCTCCATGTTCTTCAGGGATTGACTGGCCCCATAGGAGAACTTGGCCTCGATGGCCCCCCAGGACAAAAGGTGAGCGACTAATAATGAGCTTCTCAGTTTCCTGCTTCAGTAGGGACCAGAGCTCAAATCAGTGTACTGACTGGCCTTGCAAAGGGAATTATAAGTATTTTCACATGACCACTAGTTCCTAATCTTGTCTGTGTGCTCACTGATCTGTGCAGCCAAGTCAGATTCATCAGATCCTGTTAAACTCACCGATGTCCAAACACAGCACTTCCCTTGGCCTGTGAAGATTCTATGGCTTTATGTGATTTTCATAACAGTAATTGTGTAGCAGTGTGATTTTTGTGACTTTCAGAACAGTATACACATATGTACACACAAACACACACATATATTGAGCTCCATCCTAAATTATGCACTATAGACTTATTCTATGCACTTTGTACTTGACTGTCTAATATATGAATCATATAAGGTTATTTTGTCATCCAACATCAGAGTTTGATAGCCCATCCCCCTCCAGGAGAAGGTCCTCACTACAGAACACAAGATCCAGGGGGCTCCACCCGCTGATCCCTAAATCCACCCATCTCCACCCCTAAACCTTCCAATCTCCACCCCCTAGATGTGGATCCAACCACGTCCCCTGGATCTTGTGTTCTGCAGTGATGGGCTACTGCCCTCCAGTATGTCCAGTATTAAAGCTGTGTCAGTTGAGTGCATGAAGTGTCCAACATTTCAAAATTTGTTTTTTCGGTTAATTCGTTCGTGCATCATTTTACATTCGAAGTGCCACTTTTTCTTTTTTGAATCTTCAGTGTGAACACAATAATCACATTATATTAAATTATGTACAGTATAATTAAATGATGTTAAGCCTAAAAAGTAACTTTGTGTAATTGAAACAGGGGAGAACCTGGCAAACCTGGACCCAGAGGAGAAGCGGTAAGCCTTATCTTGCCATCTTTCAACATTTCTGAAGCCCATGCATTCAATAAAAACACAATTGAGCAGATAAATAGTTGTAAATAGGCATAAAGCTGTACCCAATGCACTGCATATTTGCCTTAATTCTGACAGCAGATAATGAATACAGTTAGACAATGTTAGGAAATATGTTTCTCTATGAGATTATATTATTGTATTCAGTAAAAATGAATTGTTATTGCATAAACACATTTCAGAAATGGGAAAATAATAAATAGAAATAAATAAACCTTCTCTTTTTTTTAGGGTGTTGGACCTGATGGAGCAATTGTAAGTAGATTTTGTTTTCATTTGATTAAAAAAAGCAGTGGGTGGAGTGGGTTTTGGGTTGTGGACACAAAGGTTTGAATTTGATACTTGTTTGCACAGGGACCACCAGGACCAGGAGGACTTCCGGGTGAGCAGGGAAAAGTGGGACCCCCTGTAAGTGACTTTTTTTTTTAAGTATGGCTTAAACAAGCAGCCAAATTAGCATTGCCTTTCTTTGCCATTGCAAAAAATTAATAGTTTTTTTTTTTTTTTTGAAAACTTTAAATAAATAAATAAATAAGCAAAAAAAAAAAAAAGAAATAAATGATGTGTTAATGATATTCATATCTCACTCTGTCCATGAAAAATCAATCTCAGTGTTCATTGTAAGGGCAATAGTTCAATATACTTCCTGTCATGCCAGGCAAAGCCATGAGATATTTTAGTTTCATAAACGGAAAAAAGGACTTTCCTTTAAAAAGTGAGCAATCTAAATGCTTACAGTTAAAGAGTATTCATACAACAATTAAATTAAATTAAATCTTTGTATAACAGGGAACCATGGGTGTGAGAGGGCCGCAGGGACCCCGTGGACCAACAGGGCCCCGTGTGAGTATTACTGTGATGTTTCAAGAATTACACCATAGTAATGACCTTTAAACTCAAAACTGTAATGTGTCACACCAACATTCATTTTGGGGAAAAATATGTATCATGACTTATCATAAATGATCCTGACTTCATTACAGTATGTTACACCAACAAAAGTAATTTAAAAAAGTCAGACCATAGTAGAAATAGAAGACATATTTAATAAGTAAGTTAGATAATAAGGTATAAGATTATAAGGTAGATAATATATAAGGTAAAAACTGCAAATTTCTGTTCTAAAGTATACAACTAAGACATCAGTATATATAGACTAATTAGGAACATTATGTAGAGCACCCGTTATTATTACAAAACAACAATGTGGCACAATTGCTTCCTTAATCAACTAATTGCCCTTTATTTCCTTCAAAATGGGTAAAAACTGTTCTAAAGAAAATCTGTCATGTTTACAGGGTGCTGCAGGGTTGCTGGGCGGAACAACGGAACTGGTAAGAGGAAATCTTACTAGGTGCTCCATCAATCCTTTTGTTGCAAACCATGAAAACCATATTGTTTTCGACATCCACATTGAAATACGATTTGATCAACAATATGTTTTGAGTAAAGTGCTCCAAGGTGACTATTAGATATTGTTAGACTGAGTGACATAAAGTGACACTAATTTTTTTCTCTTCTTTTTTTTTCTGATGTTAAGTGCCCTAATGCATGCCCACATGGTGCACCTGGTCACCCTGGCTTGCCTGGAATGAAGGTGAGTTTTCCTTTAGAAAGTATTTCAATATATATATATATATATATATTGAAATGCCCATGCTTTTGAATATAATTGTTTTGAATAATATATTTTATAAACTGTCCTCTTGTCCACTGTCAGGGTCATAAAGGGGTGAAAGGAGAAGCTGGAGAGCCTGGTAAACAAGGACACAAGGCAAGAACTTTATTTACAAAATGTCTGATAAATTATAATACACTGACAAAGGAGGAACCAGAAGCATCTGGGTTTTGTCTACATGTGTTTGTGTTTGAGGTCAGCATGTGTCATTAAGTTCTGCAGAGTGAATCTGAATATAGGTCTGTTGAAATGAGAAAACATGGCGTTTGAGACATTTTTTTCTCCAGCTGTGACATTTTCGAGATTTTTACAGAGCTTCATTTATAATTAAGGACTGGATGCTCAGGCTGAATTAAGGTGCAGGATGTATTTAAATGCTGTATATTAAAGTTCTGTATAAGAATTACACTCCACCGGTGCATGAAGAATAATGAAGGATTTGAGTGTTGTAAGAATAAGTTAGTGTGGTGACATTTAATTCACTCGTGGATGCTTGCTATATTATCCTCAAGACGCTTGGCTCAGATTCAGCAAATTTACACATCATTTACCTCAATCAAAACTTTGCAGTTCATTTTTCAGTATTACACTAAAAGAGACGTGTTTTGAGCAGTTTCGGATGCCATCCCTGTTTTAAAAAGAACAATATTATCTATCTATCTATCTATCTATCTATCTATCTATCTATCTATCTATCTATCTATCTATCTATCTATCTATCTTGCTATCTATCTATCTGTCTGTCTATCTATCTATCTATCTATCTGTCTGTCTGTCTGTCTGTCTGTCTATCTATCTATCTATCTATCTATCTATCTAGGGAGAGGAGGGAGATCAGGGGGCACCTGGAGAGGTCGGAGCTCAAGGCCCAACTGTATGTGCATTTCCTGTTTATTTTAGCAATCTACACTAAATCATTGAATTAAACCAGTGGCTATATCTTGATCTAGTCTTAAGGACTTGTTTCAATATGTGCTCTCAGGGTCCGCAGGGAATTCGAGGTGCCACTGGTATGATTGGTACCAAAGGAGAAACGGTAAGATTTCGATAAAGATTAATTGAAATGTGAAGTTGTTTAGTTTATTTCACAATGTGGTAAAAACATGTAGTATCAGGGGGAGGGACATTCTCATTCTAGACAGCATTTGATTGGACACATATTTGTATATACCCCTGCATACAAATTGAAAATTCAATATTTTTGTCCATTTTCATGGAAGAGAAAGACTATATTGTAAATGCATTTATATAAACTAAAAGTCATAAAACTACTGTTTAGAGAATCAAAATGTTACTAATTAATAAAAAAAAGAGGGGTGTTAGATTGTATATGGCAACTGACAATGAAGAAAAAATGTAATACAAAACACAGAAAATAAATAAATCTGAAAACTATATGTTGTTATTTTTTTACAGGGGCCCTCGAGGTGTTGACGGAGACCCAGGCTCTCAGGGTGTTGCAGGGGCGATGGTAAATTCTTTAACTTCCTCTATCTTCTTCAAATGAAACCAATCTAATCTAAAGCTGTAAACAATCCTGAAACAGGAAAGTTCTGCCTCTATATCACAGTTGAAGGCTTTGGAGACAGTCTGTTTTAGCAGTGGGCATGACTTGAAGTTGATGGCCTTAGCCTTGGGTGTAAATCAACAAATCAATATTAGCAGATATCTGAGGAGTGTTCTTTTTTATCTAGGGGGATCGGGGCCAAAGACGAGGAATGGGAGAAACTGGCCCTAAAGGCGAACAGGTATGTGACAACAACCATCATTATAATAACAAAAATTGCACACACTGTAAGTTTAAAAGGTTTTTGTTTATTAAATTAGCCTGTGAGAAGTTGCCCATGATAAACTGGATCTTAAATGGGATTTAGCCATATAGGACAAGATCTGGGATCAACTTCCTTGTTAGTCCTGGAACAACATTCAAACAACCAAACAATGTTGGTCCAGGAACATGCCCTATTTGGCTACAGTATATCCTCTCATGCTAAGGGTAATACAGTACATCTGATTCTGATTTTAATGAATTTATCTCTTTCTGCAGGGACCTCAAGGGCTGAGAGGCAATACTGGTCTTCCAGGGCCGAAGGGAGGCAGTGTATGTGGTTTACCATAAACTTTCACTTCCTTTAATGAAAATACTTCTGGTATCCTGGTGGTACAGTGATGGTGTCAGATGGTAATAACATGAAAAACATGGTAAAAGTATGGTAATTTTTTGGTACTTTTTTTGTTAGTGCAGATAAAAGAATTTGCTTAGAGACTTTTGTAAGCTTTCAGTCAGCACCAATCTGTGTCTTTTTCCAGGGGTTGCCAGGTGTGGATGGACGTGAGGGAATCCCTGGCATGCCAGGTGCCAAGGTACAGCAGAGTCTGGCTTTTGTTATTCAGCCATGGCAATGTAAAAAGTGTGACAGGGGTATTAGTGTTTTATATTTTTTTTTTTTACAGGGTGCCGCCGGAAAACCTGGAAGCCCTGGGGAAGTTGGCCTTCAAGGACTCCCTGTAAGTCTTACTGTAGTAAAAAAAAAATCCATTCGATATATGAACTGCCATGATGACTGTGAAGAAGGTCAAAAATGTTTGCCAGAGAATAAGAAAGTTCAAATATGTTAAGCTAATGTTCAATGGTTTGGGGAAAGTTTTTTTGAAAAATAATTATTATTAAAATATTATCGTTTTATTTTGTTTTTGATCAAATAAATGAAGCCTTGGTTAGCATACTGTTAGTGACTTATTTCGAAAACATTAAAAACTTACCAAACACTTTTAAACACATTTAAACAGTATTGTATCCTAACTGTCAGCTTCTTTTTACAAGATGTAGCACAATGAGTCACTTTCATTTTATCCTCGTCAGATATGCATAGCTGAATTCTGACCTTTTGTTACAATATCATGTTCAAACCTGTCTCCTTTAAATTTGTTAAGCAGATAGCTCACAAAAGCAGAGCATAAAAATGTCAATAATTTATTTCGATTTCAAATTTGTGCATGTTGTGTCTGCTCCATTTCATGGCAGGGGCAAGATTATAAAATACCTCTGACTTTATCGAGCATGATGTCAGTTCTCCATGACTAATTCACATCGTCTTTAATTTTGAGAGGGTTTAAATCCACCCCTTGGATTTGACTTTGATCTTACAGAACAAAGAGAAGACATTTTACTTCCTTCAGGAGATGTAGCTTTAAAAGCAACTGCATTTTGATATTTAGTCACTTTCTCTTCCATATCTGCAGGGTTTACCAGGAAGCCCAGGGCCAAAAGGTGGAGCTGGAGAGAAGGTGAGAAATGTTGCTGAATTTATCAGTGTTCAGTGCATAGTCAAAAAAATGTATGACAAAAGCTTTTCCATATGTTTCAGAACCACTGACTGATAAAGCTGAAACTACTATTTTTTTATTTTTAAATATTTTCTCCCATCCCAGTTTGATATTCAGAGACTAATTAAATATGTAGGTTGGTTTTAGCATTTTGCCAATATTAACATTCTGGCTGATACATACTCCCATTATTTTAATATTATGGCTGATAAATAAATTAAAATCTGTACTATTTTGTCTAAATAAATTAATTAAATTTAGTCACTAAAAACAAAATCAATCAATTGCTAGTGAATTTAGGCATCACAAAATTATAATGTATAGTATGGAAAATGGATATTTATTTTGAGATTTGCTGAAGAATACATTTAACAGTGTTATTTTATAATTAAAATTATTAGTTTTTTTAAGATTTAAAGATTACTGTTATTTAGAATTTAGATTTTTAGAATTGTTTTTTCTTGAAAAATGTAATAATGTGGCTCATTATGAACACTGTATGATATGCTCACTTACAGGGTAATGCTGGACAATCAGGCCTCATTGGTACTATGGGATCTGCAGGTAAATCGGTAGGTAAGCCACCCAATAGCTAATTACAGATCTGTAATTATTGTACAGGAACAGATTATCTGACAGTTAATGTCTCTGTTCAGGGCGATCGTGGAGAACCAAGGAGAAGTCGGACCCATTGGGCCTATTGGACAACCTGTAAGTACCCAAAACAGTATGACTAACGGCTAATAGACAGGCTGGATGTGTCTGTATTTACTCACCAAGGAATATTTCGCAGATGATGATAGTTCCCTTTCAGTCGGTCACTCTCGACGCCACGTCGGTGACCGACGAAAATGGGATATCGCTTCGATAGACCAATCTACTTCGAGTGTAAACTAAACGAGCCAATGCTCATTGGCATGCAATTATTGCATCCAGCTGCCGCTGATCACAGCGTGAGTATAATAAGGCAGCAGGTGCAATGCATACCAGCTTTTCGCTTCGGAGCCGAGCGTTAGTATCGTTCTGCTCAACTGTGTCTGCTGCTGTGAACTACGAGTTCAGCACGCTCTCGGAAGCTTCGTGTGTTGGCGAGACGGCGCTTCAGCGGTGGTCGTTCCAGCGTCGAGTGGATTGCACACTTCAGGCTGCACTACCCCCTGTCGTGTTGCAAGCGGCCAATTCCCCTGTGCGTCTCAGCACTAAAAGAGCATTTCCTAAAGAGCAAATTTCTCTAAAAGAGCTTCATGGGTGCGTCTTTGTAAAGACGACGGATCGTCCTTATAAGGATGCCGTATCACCCGTGCGTTTCTGGGTGCGGTCGTTACCTGGCAACGTGGTGATGGTCACGATTGCTGCCTCACGTGTCTGGGCAAACACGCTGAGGTAGCTTTCGTGGATGAGTCATCTTCTCTGTGCGGGAAGAGGACCGTCTCGGAGCTGCGAACCAGGCTCTGCTTCCTTCAAAAAAGGGGGCGGAGTCCCGTTGCCGCTGCCGCGATTTTGGGGCTCGTTCTGGCGGCCGACAGACGAAAACCATTTCCAGCAGTAGCATGGGCGGTTTGAGGATTATAGTGGTGGCAAACCCCGCAGGGAACCAACCCTCTGTGGACCATCACTCCTCTTGCATCTCCGATCCAGAGGGGAGTAACCCACGGAACGCGCTGGGCCCTCTTTAAAGAGCGTACCAGTGGTATCCAGTGGGCCTCCCCCTGACCAGATGTCGATCTCAGCATCGGAGGGAGAGCTGTCAGATGAAGATTCAGCTGTGCTGTTGCCCTCTGGGACGGTGGCGGAGCCTGAATTGGATCCGGAGATGACAGCTATGCTTTCCCGGGCCGCCGAGAGGGTAGGGCTCGAGTGGAAATCTCCACCGCGTCCCGAGCCCTCGAGGCAGGATGATTGGTTTCTCAAGGTGGCGCGCGCTGGTTTTCAGCGCCCCACCCTGGTGCCTTTCTTCCCGGAAGTGCATGACGAGCTCACCATGTCGTGGATGGCACCTTTTACTGCCAGAAACTGGCTGGTGGGCTCCTCCTCCCTCACCACCCTCGATGGCAGTGCAGCGAAGGGGTATTCGGTGATTTCCCCCAGTGGAGCGGGCGGTAGCGATGCAAGTGTGTCCTAAGTCTGCCTCCTGCTGGCGGGGAGACCCGGTGCTTCTTTCCCGGGCCTATAGGCATTCGTCTGGTTTAACCGGCGGTGCCTATATGGCTTGCGGGGAAGCTGCTTCTGCCTTACACGCTGTGGCATTACTGCAGGTGCACCAGGCCAAGGCACTGAAGGACCTGCACGAGGGTGGTTACGATCCAGAAGTTCTGAAAACTCAGAACTGCCACTGGCCTCGCGCTCCGAGCGACGAAGGTCACCGTGCATTCTCTGGGTCGTGTGATGTCCACGCTTGTGGTCCAGGAGCACCATCTCTGGCTGAGTCTAGTTGAAATGAGGGACGCAGACAAAGATCAGTTCCTTAATGCCTGTGTCCCAGACCGGCCTATTTGGTGACGTGGTCGAGAACCTGGCCCAGCAGTTCTCGGCTGCACGGGAGCAGACTGAGGTGGTCCAACTTTCTGCCCGGCGGGCAGCTGCTGCCTCCACCCGTCCGCCGGTTGCAACGCCCCAGCCTGCTCGTCATCGAGGGTGGCCCCCTGCGTCCACTCGCTCCCGCGCTGCATCCGCAGCAGCCTCCAGCAAGTGGCGCCGTAGAGCTGGGCATAGGCAGGCCGCCCCACCCGTCCTGGCTCCCGTCAAACCTGGTGGTGAGCGGAAGGGCAAGAGGCCCCGGGACGGGTGGCCCAGAGAGAGGTAGCCGCTTTCTGGGGGATGGTGAAAGCACCTCTCCCTCCCCTGGAGGAGGGCCAGGGGAGAATCTGGAAATCTCGACGAGAGAGCGGTTTTCTCTGTCTCTGGGTCCCAGGAGGGCACGGAGAGTTGCGGACGGCCAAACACCGGACCTCACTCATCCTCCTCCTTCGCCAGATGGCAGCAGCGGGCGGTTCGAGAGCGTCAACAAAGGCCCTACTCACGCACCCTCTGCCAACCCGTGGAACCAGGTGAGCCCTGCACCCCACACTCGCACCACACTCAGGCCTGCTCACAAGCCGCCCGAGATGGGTCCCTGTGTTCCACCTCGCTGCCCCACTGCGGGTACGGCTGTGGTTCCGCTGGTACGGTTTTTAAGCGCCTGGTCAGCGCTACCCAGCCCGTCTCGCTGGCTCCTGCGGATCATCAGCCTCGGCTATGCGATTCAGTTCGCCCGGCGTCCCCCCAAGTTCAGCGGTATCCGCTTCACTACAGTGAAAGCGTCCGATGCCCCTGTTCTGCGGGAAGAGATCGCAGTCTTACTGGCGAAAGACGCGATAGAGCCGGTCCCTCCAGCCGATATGAGGACGGGGTTTTACAGCCCCTACTTCATTGTACCCAAGAAAGGCGGTGGGTTATGACCGATCTTGGATCTGCGAGTTTTGAACCGGGCCCTTCATCGGCTACCGTTCAAGATGTTTGACGCAGAAAACGCATCTTCGGGTGCGTCCGTCCCCGAGATTGGTTTGCAGCGATCGACCTGAAGGACGCGTACTTTCATGTGTCGATCCTTCCGCGCCACAGACCTTTTCTGCGGTTTGCGTCTGAAGGACAGGCATATCAGTACAAGGTCCTGCCCTTCGGGCTGTCCCTGTCTCCCCGTGTCTTCACGAAAGTCACGGAGGCGGCTCTTGTTCCCCTCAGAGATCAGGGTGTTCGTATTCTCAACTATCTAGACGGTTGGCTGATACTAGCACAATCTCGGGGTCAGTTGTGCGAACACAGGGACCTGGTGCTCTGGCACCTCAGCCTGTTGGGCCTTCGGGTCAACTGGGAAAAGAGCAAACTCTTGCCAACGCAGAGGATCTCTTTTCTTGGTATGGAGTTGGATTCGGTCGAACAGACAGCACGCCTCATAGAGGAACGTGCGCGGTCGGTGCTAGCCTGCTTGAATACATTCAAGAGCAGGACAGCGGTCCCACTGAAACTCTTTCAGAGGCTCCTGGGGCATATGGCGGCCGCAGCGGCACTTACACCGCTCGGCCTGTTACATATGAGACCGCTCCAGCACTGGCTTTATGGCCGAGTCCCGAGGTGGGCGTGGAAGCGCGGCACTCACCGGGTCCAAGTTACACCGGCCTGTCGCCAAACCCTCACCCTGTGGTCAGATCTTGCGTTTCTCAGGGCAGGGGTGCCCCTAGAGCAGATCTCCAGGCATGCTGTGGTTTACACGGATGCCTCCACCACCGGCTGGGGGGCCACGTACAACGGGCATGCAGTCTCAGGGGTTTGGACGGGCCCGCAGCTGCAGTGGCACATCAGTTGCCTAGAGTTGTTAGCAGTGCACCTTGCCTTGAACCGTCTCAAAGGTCACTTACGAGGCAAGCATGTGCTGGTCCGAACGGACAACACAGCGACCGTTGCGTACATCAACCGACAAGGTGGTCTGCGCTCGATCCCCGTTGCATGTCACAACTCGCCCGCCACCTCCTCCTTTGGAGTCAGAAGGTTCTGAGGTCTCTTCGTGCCGTTCACGTTCCAGGCCTGCTCAACCGTACAGCCGACGAGCTGTCTCGAGCAGTGCTCCCAGGAGAATGGCGACTCCATCCCCTGACGGTCCAGCTGATTTGGAGACGGTTCGGAGCCGCTCAGGTAGACCTGTTTGCTTCTCCAGAGACCGCTCACTGCCAGTTGTTCTACTCCCTGACCGAGGGAACTCTCGGCAGGGATGCACTGGCACACAGCTGGCCGCGGGGCCTATGCAAGTATGCGTTTCCCCCAGTGAGCCTTCTTGCACAGACACTGTGCAAAGTCTGGGAGGACGAGGAGCAAGTCTTGCTAGTGGCGCCGTATTGGCCCACGCGGACCTGGATCACCGAGCTGGTGCTCCTCGCGACAGCCCCTCCTTGGCCGATTCCTCTGAGGAAGGATCTACTGACTCAAAGACGGGGCACCATTTGGCACCCGCGTCCAGACCTTTTGGAAACTCCATGTCTGTTCCCTGGACGGGACGCGGAGGTTCTAGGTGACCTGCCCCAGGAGGTAGCGAACACCATCACTTCGGCAAGAGCACCATCTACGAGACACGCTTACGCCTTGAAGTGGAACCTGTTCGTCGAGTGGTGTTCTTCTCGCCGAGAAGACCCCCGAAGATGCCCGATTGCGGTTGTGCTTTCCTTTCTGCAGCAAGGGCTGGAGCGAAGGCTGTCTCCCTCCACCCTCAAAGTCCAGGTTGCCGCTATTGCTGCGTACCATGACCCCGTGAATGGGAAGTCTTTAGGTAAGCATGACCTCGTCATCAGGTTCCTTAGAGGGGCCAGGGGGTTAAATCCTTCCCGGCCCCCCTCCATACCCTCTTGGGACTTGACTCTGGTGCTAAAATCACTACAGCAGGGCCCATTCGAGCCTTTGCATTCAGTCGAGCCAAAGTTTCTTTCATTGAAAACTCTGCTCCTGCTTGCACTGGCCTCCATCAAGAGGGTAGGGGACCTGCACGCATTTTCGGTCGACGATTCGTGCCTAGAGTTTGGGCCGGCTGACTTCCAGGTAATCCTGAGGCCCCGGCCCGGCTATGTGCCCAAGGTTCCCACTACACCCTTCAAAGACCAAGTGGTGAACCTGCAAGCGCTGCCCCTGGAGGAGGCAGACCCAGCCCTAGTTTTTGCTCTGTCCCGTCCGAGCATTGAGATGCTACGTAGACCGGACACAAAGCTTCAGGACCTCAGACCAGCTCTTTGTCTGTTACGGAGACCGGCAGAAGGGGAATGCCGTCTCTAAGCAGAGGATGGCCCGCTGGATTGTGGATGCCATAGCCCTGGCTTATCAGGCACAGGGTGTGCCCTGCCCGTTCAGGTTGTGAGCTCACTCAACAAGAAGTGTTGCATCCTCCTGGGCGCTGGCTCGTGGCACCTCGCTGACAGATATTTGTAGAGCTGCGGGCTGGGCGACCCCTAACACGTTCGCTAGGTTCTATAGCCTTCGTGTAGAGCCGGTATCCTCCTGTGTTCTCACCTCAAACGGGTAGTGGCACCGAGAGGCCCGGTTAGTGTCGTCTCTCTAAAACTGCTCCAGAGTGTCCGTACTGTAGACCCTGTTGAGATCCTCCATCACCCTAGGCAGCTGGACACGGCGGAACGTCCGGCGCCAGGCCTTCATGATGAATCCGTGAGAACCATGGAAGGCTGGGTTCCATATTGAGACCTAAGCAGTACTCGTATGCGTATAGTCCACGGTATAGGCCGTGTTTAGCCCTTAGAGCCCGTGTTTCCCCGGCAGACTTCTGCCTTCCCAAGAAGGTTTTAATCACCTCAAATTTTTTCCATATACACCTAAACGGATGCTATATGTGTATTTGCTCCCGAGACCTCCTTCGGGAAGGATGGAGCCTCCGCATCGTCCCTGTTCCAAGTGGAACGGGTACGTTTTCCCAGTGTTATCCAGTCTCACCCAGTGAGGTAGTGCTTTGACAATGGTGAGTGGAGCTACTTGTTCCGAGCCCCGGCCTACACCTAATATGGGCGCAGGCGGCTCGCACAGGGCACTGGAAGGGGCAGCACCCATGGCGCTTTGGTAGGGATCCCATTTTCGTCGGTCACCGACGTGGCGTCGAGAGTGACCGACTGAAAGGGTATGTCTTGGTTACGTATGGTAACCCTTGTTCCCTGAATGAGGGAATGGAGACGTCATGTCCCGTCGCCACAGTTGCTGAACCACCGCTGAGCCGCTGGGTCTCCGGCTCGGCTCCTCAGCGAAAACCTGGCATGCATTGCACCTGCTGCCTTATTATACTCACGCTGTGATCAGCGGCAGCTGGATGCAATAATTGCATGCCAATGTGCGTTGGCTGGTTTAGTTTACACTCGAAGTAGATTGGTCTATCGAAGCGATATCCCATTTTCGTCGGTCACCGACGTGGCGTCTCCGTTCCCTCCTTCAGGGAACGAGGGTTACCATACGTAACCGAGACGTTTCCTTGTGTTTAGGGAGAACGGGGAGAGCAGGGGCCACCTGGGCCGATGGGAAAACCAGGAGCCAGAGTAAGTGCATAATCTGAATAATGATATAGTTGTGATATCAAAGCAAGCATCTGCCATGCTTTCATCGTGCAAGTTAATGAACAAAATAAAAACCTTTGCCTGTAGAGAAATGGATGTCCTTTGTTGCACAGAGGTTTTTCTTTCATGGCTCAGCATAACATGTTCAAGTATGAACCCTTTTTCAGATGTTCCTCCTAAAAAAGAAATAAAAACAGACACAAATTACTGTATAACAAATGTTGGCTAGCTATACGATAGTATAGTTCAGATTATTTGCTCCTGGAAGAGTTTAATAAGAAATGTTTGAGTTCAAATTGAAATCTCAGATTTTATGAACAGAAATATCCAAAAAGCAGGTGACTTCAGGTTTCATTTGTTCTCCGATTTGTCTACACTGCAAAAATAATTGATCTTAATTAGAGTTGTTTGCCTTTTGTCCAGAACAAATATCATAACATCCTTAAAACAAATTAATTTTGTTTATATATATATATATATATATATATATATATATATATATATATATATATATATATATATATATATATATATATATATATATATATATATATATATATATATATATTACATCATTGGCAAATTGCTGTTTCTTGTTTTAAGCAGAAAATATACTAAACTTATTTATGTGTTTGTTTATTTTAGAGGGGAAAAAAATCTTTACTTAGTTCTAAACTTAGTTTTGCTTGACAAGTAAATTCATCTTGTTTTAAGGATGTTTGATATTTAGTTAATGGAAAATGAGAAAAACATATTGAAAAGAAAATGATTTTGTGCTGTGTTTGAGAAACTACAAAGAGATCTCAGCAATTTTTATTTCCTATAAGCTGGCTGCAAACCCAAAGTTCAAAACAAGTCACACTACATTTAAATTATTCTATTATCCCAGTGTTCAAAGAGAAAACAAGTCATTTTGATATCCAGTAAGCTCGATCGCTTTTACTTATTTAGACTGTCTGGTGCACAGTGAATTCCTAAACTTTTCACTAGTAGTCTTTTAAGGGAATTCGTGACTTTATATTATGGTAATTTAAGGATCAAACAAGGCAAATTTTTATAATTCTGAAATGCAGACACTGCTGGTAAGCAGTAGAAGAGACTGGAGCCAGCGGTCTCTCTCTTGAACGGGATCTCATCTCACTGTTTTCACAATAAACAGTCAAAAGAATGTCTCACAGCAGTGTCTCTCAAACAGCCCTCTGTTCCCCTACCATTCCCTTGAGCACACACTTATCTACACACACAAACACTCACGTTTAAACATGAATATATTATGTAAGTATTGTGAATAAATTGCAACATTATATATTTTTTTTTAATTAAAAATATATGAGTTTCAGCAGGTTTTATGAAGGAAAATTCAAGATTTTTCAAGACCCTTTTAAGACAAGTAAAAACAATAAAAATAAAATAATTAAGGAATAAATTTAAAGGAAACAATTCATTAATATTTGCCAATGGGCTCAGAAAAATCAACTTTAATTTTAAAGGGAAAACAAGTTTTCAGACCCCATTGACAGGTGTTTGTTCTTTTTTTAAGGATTAACTTATTTTTTTTTTTTTATCCAAAAACAAGACTTTATCCCCTGGTTTCACAGACATGGCTTTAAGGCTAGTCCCAGAGTAAATGCATGTTTGAGCTGTCTCAACTGAAAATATCTTGCTCTGACATATCTAAATATATGTCAGTCCCATTGTTCTGTCTCAAGATGCCACACATAAATATCTTAATTTAACTAAGGCCTAGTCCTGGCTTAAGCTAAGCCCCGTCTGTGAAACCGGGCCTTCATGTTCAATTTTCATCCTAAGTGAATGTATCGTGATTTAAGGATGCTTAGATATTTGTACTGAAAAACAAAACAAAAATACTAAGAAAGATTTCATTTAGACCTTTTTAGAACTTAATTTGTGGAAGGGCACATTAAGACTTAAGACCTTTTTCAGACCCGCAGAATATCATTTTATGACACAACCTTGAAATGCAGTATTTACAAACATATGTTCAAAATGTACATTTATGTAGTCCAGTTCATAAATATATATTAAATTTTTAACTATATATTCAGATTTATAGCTGTAATAATGTATATAACTGTATATGTACAGTATATAATGAATGTATATAATATCCTGCATACTTACAGCTATTTCTTGTGTGTATATATGTGTGTGTGTGTGTGTGTGTGTGTGTGTGTGTGTGTGTGTGTGTGTGTGTGTGTGTGTGTGTGAAATGTTATTTATCGATTGATTGTTTGATCAATTGACTGATTTACAGTACAATACCATTTGTAATGACAAAACTCTGAAACAATTCGCAAAACTAGAATAAAAAAATATTCAATTAAAAAAATGCATCACTTAAATGCCTCAGGTGAAGAGTGAATTCAGTTAAAACATATAGGCTTGGAACATATAAGTATGGAACTGTAGATTAAATCAGCAGTGTAGAAAACACTGATGTACAATCACATACCAAATTTTTCAGCATTTTCTCAGACTGCACTCTCTTTTTAAAAATGCATGAGAGTGTTTTTGCAGGGGAACTAAAGGATTCTGCAGTCTTTTCTCTTTATTGACAAAGGTTTTGAACCTTTCCCATATGTTTGGAAATCCTGCAGTGAGACAGGAAGGAATATAAAAAGACATCAACCAGAATTTGACACTAAATCCCAGACTCTGACTGCGTGTCATCTTACATTGATTGTCTTTTCAGGGTCCTAAAGGTGACTTGGGCTTGCCTGGACTTCCTGGACCACCAGGCCTGCCAGGAATAAAAGGAGATAGGGTAAGGATGTCTCTGCCGAGCACTCAGAATTTTCTCTTTAAATTGCCCTTTGCAGTTACCTTTTTCAACATGATTTTGTTCCCTGGTGAATTGATAAAACCTGTGCATCCTGACTTCTGGAAATTGAAGTCAGGAATTCTGATTGCTGCTTTTATCCTTAATTCTATATTTATTAAGGAACAGCAAAGTGTACATGGAGTTCTGCTAGATCAGCATCCCTGTAACTATTACAAAAAGTCATCTGCAGCTCTTTAAAAAGAGCTAACCTCTTAATATTCACTTTTCTTGCTCAGTTAGACAGTAAGGGTTCTACTTTTATAGCCTTCAAGTCACTGCAATTATTATGTGCTTCCATTGGTGTTTTAAAATTTAAAAAGCTTTGAAAGTACAATGGTCCATTTTAGATTCAATGATTTCCTTAAAGCATTTGAAAAAAAGAACTTAAGCACCTCAAACAGATGTAGGATTTATAGAAAGAGGAAAATTCTGAGCATACAATACTGAGCAACTGTTGTTACAGTGAACTATTACTGTTAAATATTCATGGGATTGAATTTCTGAATGTGATATTACACAGGGTGAAGCAGGAGAACCTGGACCAAAGGGAGAACAGGTAAGAGCATGATTCATATTCTCATCAGATACAGCACTGCAGAACTAAACTACCCCAGATACTTTTAAAATGAATGCAGAAAACGAATGTATACATGTATTTAAATAAGTTCATTGAATATTTGATTGAACATTATTTATTCAGGGTATTATTCTGAGAACTAAAGTGAAAAACAAAAATATGCCCTGTGATAAAGGGCTTTTACTATGGTTAAAGGGCACCAATCCCTTTAAAAAGCATTAAAATCACTGTAACAGCCAAAATCAAATGGTTTATTGCATCTAGAATTATATAGTTTACATCTATATAATGAAAGACAGCAATATTTATTAATAATAAAAACCACAAACCAATTCTCACACCAAGTAATATAGTTACTGTAGGCTATGAATGCTGCTCATCCATTCACATTTTATAAACAAAACAATCCATTCTCAAAGTCTTACAGTAACAGAACTAGACACTTAACAGAACATAGACATCTATGAAATGATCTCCCTTACAGTGATGTGTTTTATTGTAGGGAGCTCAAGGTGCCGAGGGAACACCAGGAGACAAGGGAGATGTTGTGAGTAGCTCTGAAATACTCAGCTGAAAATAATATGAATACAATTTTCAGTTTTGAGATATTATAATGCATTGTAATTCTCTTGTTGTTTCTGTACTTAGGGTGACCCTGGCCAACCTGGAGCTAAAGGAGAAGTGAGTTTTTGATCAGTATTCTTTTATGAATTTTTGACTACTGTCTATTCAGCACCTGGCTCTGATTTTAAATAATCCATGAAGATTTTCATTGGCTTTATCTCAGCTCACTCTAGTGTTTAGATATGCTAGTATTACATCTATTTGTATACTTACGTCTCTGGTGTAAATTCAGGTAGGTAACCAGGGGGATCCAGGTAACAGAGGACCAGAGGGTGCCCGTGGGCAGCCTGGCATTGAGGGGCTCCTGGTAGTCCTGGACCACGTGGCATGCAGGGGAACAGAGGAGCTCCAGGACCTCGTGGCACCCAGGGACCAGCGGTATGTTACCAACCTTTGAAAAAGAGAGTGATTAACAATTACACTTCATGAGCAAGGTTATTAAAAAAAGACAGACACAAATTTCTCTTCACATGTAGAAAAAATTCTATCTGCTTTTTAAGTCCATTTTCTTGGTAGTTTTCATTGTTTTGTTGTACATTTTGCTTTGCATGTACACAGTTCAAAACACAGTTTATTTTTTTTTAAATAAATTAATAGTGTTATTTAGCAAGAATGCCTTAAATTGATTAAAAGTGACAGTAAAGACATTTATAATACTATCAAAAATATATTTAAAATAAATGTTTTTTGTAAATTTGTATTCATAAAAGAACTGAAAATTTTAGCACAGATTGTATTAAGCAGCACAGCTGTTTTTAAAACATTGACTATTTTATTGTATATTTGATTAAATAAATGCAGCCTTGGTGAGCATAAGAGACTATAAATAAACAGATAAATGAATAAATATAAATATAAATTCTTAAAGACCCCAAACATTTGAATGGTAGTGGTTATATTGCTATATATTTGTATCTATTTATTGTTATTCTGTCAGCTTATTCAATGCATTCACGTTTTTATAATGAGCTGATTTTTTGCTAACTATCAGCATTAAACAACCTCATACATTTTTTTCCCAATTATTCTGTATTATTCATGTGTCCACACTGTGACATCAAAACTAGAGCAAAGATAATTTTAATAGGTACAGGGCTCCTATGGACATTGAAAACCTTTAAATACTGTAAAATTTAAAAATAATTTCCAGTCCTGTAGGTGTCTAAGTGACTATAATTTTGTTCTGCTATGCTTAATTCAAAATATACTTAATTGGCTAAAAATTACTCTTTGTGAGTGTAGTCTTGAATGAATGAATATTTTTAATCCTTATCCAATAATCATGAATAATAGGAAAAGTTTTAGAAACTGAAAATTCAGTTGCCAAAATGTGTGGAAACCCCATAGTTGTCAGTGTTTTGTTGTACACACTCATTTTGTTTGGAAAGGTACATCAAGAAAAAAATCTGAAACATTCTGCAGCTTTTAAGAACACTTGCATCCAATTCCAGTGGTTTCTTAGTTATTTTCTGAGGTATAGTGGAGCAGATTAGTGGTTTGAAATGAGATGAAATAATCAGAATACATTCAGATGATTGTGTGATTTTCTTCCAAACAACTCCTCCTGTGTTTACAGGGTAAAGAACCAAGTGATCAACACATCAGACAAGTGTGCATGCGCGTTATGCAAGGTGAGTCTGGAAGCAAAGATTTTTATCATTTCAGAATTAGACAGAATTTCCCTTTTAAGCATTCAGCGCCACTCTTTTGCTGCCAGTGCATCAGAACTTTCCAGGCAGGAGAACACAAGCGTAGACCACTGAAGGAAAGAGTGGGATGAAAGGAAGAAAAAATTTGTGTTTTGTTTCAAAGATTCTTTTTGATTCTACTCTGATGAGCAGAGACACTTTACTAAAGTTGGCCATCAGTCCTGCCTCACTCTAAGCTCTCTCGAGCGCACGTCGCCAATTCCCTCATGACTTTTTCATTCACATTTCACTGAAAAATTCATGTTCGTTTCAGCTGATCTGCACTTTTGCCTCATAGTGATGAGTTTCCTCCTTCAGCCTCTGCTTTCCTCCACCAAACCCTCCATGAAAAAGCTCAGTCAAGCATCGTGCTGCATACATTTTCAGGATGTTTTCCACTGAAAGTTGAAATTCACTGTACCCTAGCTCTTGCTCAATGGCTCAGGGCCTGGGATTGGATTCTTTACATCAGGAATAAATCGGTCTGCCCTTTTATCCCTTCACACAATGGAAAAGGAAGTTTTAAAAACAGCAGCAAAATGCTGTTCTTTTATGCTCAATTTCCCATTGCAAATTGAAAACGTACAAGAACACCATTCAGAGGATGAATGAAGACAAATGAAAGGAATTGGCTTTAACAGCTTTCTGCAACACATTTTTCAAATTATCTGCTTATCCACATAAAAATATCAGAGCTATAATAAAATAAAATTAGTCTAGAGCCTTATTTTACATCCAAAACTCACAGAATGTGCATTTAAGAGTCAGAGATGTGGCTTTTTTAGTATTGCACCTGGCCTGACAGATCTACACATTTAGCATTTATCCAAAGTGGCCTATACTGTACAGAAGATACACATTTTAGCTTGAATTGCTGGACTGAAGGTGTGTAACAAGGTGTGCCCAACTTTAATCATCAATTAGGCCTATTCATGTGCTTTGTACTAGTGACGGCAAAAAAAATAAAATAAAAAGAAATAATAAAAAAAAATAATAATAATTAATTTAAAAAAAAAACAGCCTTTGAAGACTTGTTTGTTATAGAAATGCATGTTATAGATCTTATTTTGAACAATTCAACCGTACAAGGAGATCTCCAATCATTTAATCCACTTAAACTTCACCCCTGTAACCTCACATTCATCTGCCCCGATTTTGAGAGCAACACCCACATCTTAAAATCCAATCAGCAATTGATGCATAGAACCAAGTACCTGCCCTGCATTTTTGACTTTTTTTGACAATCCATTACTCTCAGATGTGCATCATAATATGGCAGAAAAGGTCTGTCGCTATCACTGTTTCATTTTTACTTTAAGTGTAGTGGACAGTACAGTGAAGGAAACGTGAGGACAGAGCAGGAAGATGTATCGTCCTCAAGGAGGCGCCCTAACATTAGTACAGAAACACAATAGACAAAACACAAAGCAGTCAGTGTGCAGTGTTAGATGACTCTAATTAGTGAGTGCAACTGCAAAATCAATGGATAAATGAAATAAAAATGAGCTGTGCTAATAGCAGGGGACCGTTCACACTCATTAGCGCATTTGGTCTTTGCCATTTCAGAGCAGTTGGCCCAACTGGCTGCCAGTCCCCTGAGGAGACCAGAGTCTGGCGTGGTCGGACTGCCAGGCAGACCCGGTCCCCCTGGTCCTCCTGGACCCCAAGGTGACAGTGGCTTTCCTGGGCATGCTGGTGCAAGAGGGCTCCCGGGACTCAAAGGGCCTCCGGGACTTATGGGTCTCAAGGGGCCGAAAGGTGAGTCAATATAGGACTGTGAGTTCAGACTGCTTTACAGGATCCGTTTTGGTCCTGGAACAACAACTAAAGCAGGGTATCCCAAATAGGAGTTCATAAGCTCATAAAAAACGAATAATTAAATTGAATATAAATTTAAAATGAATAAGATAAAACAAAACACTTTCTAAAAAAAGATTTAATATTTTATCCGTTTACTTGCATGTGACCTTTAACCAACATCAGAGCAGTGTTATTTTAATATCATTGAAAAACTAATATAGTTTTTATTAATATTTTGAATTGGTGTTTATTTTTTAGATTTTCCATTTTCATTTTAATTTCAGTTAAAGTTTCTTGTAATTTTATTGTGTGTTTTTGTCATAGTTTCATTTAATTTTTTTTTATTGAATTTTAATTTTTTTATTAAATTTGTTTTAGTTTATCACTTTAGTATATCAAGTTAAACTAAATGATGAGAAATGTAGCTAGCTGAATGTATTATTTTTAAAATCATGAAAAGGAGTTTTTTTTTTTTTTTTTTTTAGGTTCAGCTACTGTTTTTAAGTTACCTAATACTACTGAGAACATGCAAAAAATATCAGGGTGCACTTCAAGTAAATATTTTACTTAACGGTCTGCTGACAAAAAAGTTTGGGAACCCCTGATCTAGAGTCATGTGTGTAAAGGCACGGTCATGCCGGTATTTGAACTAGTGTGTGTTACAGGTGAGATGGGAGACAGAGGGGACAGGGGACCTACAGTTCGGGGAACCAAAGGCATGTCGGGACCTCCTGGACTACCAGGTCCGTTCTGACTCAATCTCATGTCCTACTTCCTCTTGTCAAAAAAGATCATGGTATCAATGCATAAATGGAATGGGTGTTAAAGAATATTTTCTGCAAACCGATTCAGTCTGAAATAACTGATGACGCTGGAGATATATTTAGCTCCATCCTGGTAATAGGCTTTTGAGAGCAAAGTTAAATTGGTGTTAAATGAAGCTGTCAGATGTCTGATGAATTGGAGGTATATGAAGCCTTCTGTTGTCTTTTGTATATGTATCACTGATGCTTACTGTCAGTCGAATAAAGCTGTCTGTTTAAATAGGACTTCTTGCAATTGTTACCTAGTGCTTTAATTGTAACAGACAGATCTGCTGGTATCATGCATTTTTTTTTTTGTTTTTTTTTTTTAGAATTTAATTCTATAGAAGCTTGCTTCTGCCACAGATTTGTGAGATATTAATTGTTATAACTTGGAACTGTAAGATAAACTCTCAAGTCTTGAGGGAAAAAAAACTGATTTATGAGCTATAAACTTGAAATTGCGAGAAAGAAGTCTGAAATAAATGTCGACAGACACAGAAAATTCTAAATGGACACAAAAAGCCATAACGATAGTTCATATGTAATGTAAAAACCCCATGAATATTGGTTATTTGACTTCCATGACTCTCAAATCTCAGGTTTTTGTTCTTGCAGAAATGCAAATGAGACTGACCTTAAGTGTTGACCTTTTGCAATCTAAAATAAGAGATGACTGACCTGTTTTTGTCTTGCAGGTGAACCTGGAAAACCAGGATATGGTCAAGATGGGCGTGATGGAGAACGGGGTCCACCTGGTGCCCCGGGTCAACCAGGTGTTCCTGGACCTCCTGGTTCAGCCGGACCACCAGGTTACTGCGATCCTTCGGCCTGTAATCTGAGCGCAGGTGCCGCCCAGCAGTCCCTCGAAGACTCTAGCATAAAGGGACCAGGCGGAAACTAAAAACTTCACTGTTCCGGACATTCAGAGAGACTCCGTAACAGCTCTGCGAAAAGGACAAAATGTTATCGCCTTTGCAGATATATTTACAGCTGTAATGCCTTAAACACTTTGCCAACTCCTTATGTACAGAAACGGCAACATTTATTGATCCAAACAAATAAGACACTTTTTTCATTCACCTTAAGTTATCTGTTGGTGCAAACGAACTTTCACAGAACTTATTGTGCATCTAATGTTCTTCTGAAAGCCATTTCCTGTAGACTTTAGAAGTTGTTTTTTTTTTTTTTTCTAAACTCATACTAAATCTGCTCTAGGAAGTGAACAAACATCAATGTGGCCTTCAGACCGGAGGGCTTTTTAATTTCTGTGTGCCAAAGATAAACCTGCCAGAAATATTGATGTTGCTGGAAGTTCATAACTGAAACAGGTGCCAGAGACCTGCTGTCAGAAACCAAAAGGAGAGAGGATATATCTAGATATGCTGCAATATATTCTGTACATCTATGTAAATGATTTAAATGTGGTTTTGTAAGAAATTCACTCCCCGCTAAAGAATATTGGTGATTTATTGTTCCAGGATTGTGGGTGGGAAGGCGATGCATGACCCATTTGTGACACATACACATGAAAGAAATGCAGATGTGTCATTTCATGGTATTTCTATTTATTTTACCTAGGTGTTCGATTACAATAAAATTTGTACAGAGATCCAAGGGAAACACATTTGAATAAATTTGATGTGTTTATATGATTTAAAAAAAAAAAAAAGTAGGTTATGCTTTTTCTTTTTCTCACTTAACTCATTACATGCCAGTGCAAAAATGTTGGCACAAACACATTTTGTTTGCTCTTTCAGTGTTTGATGCTAATTTGAATGCTGGCAAACTGAACTCTGAACTGAAATGTCATTCACTTCAATTAAAACTTAAAACATCAGACTAGACAATGGTTAAGCATGAAGAGAAAGCATGTTTAATAATTAAATTTTTGAAATGTTAATTAAAAAGAGAAATTTCATTAATACATAAAGTGGCCTCAAAGAGCATTTGGACACTTTAGACACTATTTAGACATATGCCATTGCAAAAACAAAAAAACAATAAGACTTTAAAGGAATAGTTCACTCAAAAATGAAAAAGTGCTGAAAATGTACTCACTGGCAGGGTTGAACAAGATGTAGATGAGTTTGTTTCTTCATCAGAACAAATTTGGAGAAGTTTAGTATTATATCACTTGCTCACCACTGGATCCTTTGCAGTGAATGGGTGCCATCAGAATGACAGTCCAAACAGCTGATGAAGAAAATCAATATAATTAATACGCTTGTTTTCTAGACTAATAATAATTGTTGAGACTTTTTTTAAACTTTTTATCAGCTGTTTTATCAACTCTTTAAAACATCTTGGATGGCCTGAAAGTGAGCCTTTTTATTTTTGTTTATTTATTAATTTTTATTTTTTAAAGCAAATGTTCATTTTTGGGTGTACTATTCCTTTAAGTGTCCAAATTCTTTCTGAGATCACTGTTCATATTCAAATCTCATGCACTCAACAATCTGAATGACAACAATATAAGTGGAATGCTGAAAGACTGAACATGTGCATCCTGAAAACACAAACTAATGCATAAAATGATTAACAAAATAGCAAACCTTTGTACAGCACATATTCCACTGTAAATATTAAATGTATTGCAATATGGCATAGAGTCACACAAGTATGAGAAACATCCAATACAATTAAATTAATATTAACAAATATTACACATTACACCCAAAAATGTACAAAAAAATCCTCAAATCAGGTATCTAACTCTAAAATAATAGCAATGAACCAAACATGTTAGTAAATTTATAGTTTAATCTATAACAGTCTGATATGGCAATAGTTTTGCCTACCATTTAAACTGAACTCCATGCTCATATTGTCTCTCATAAAATATATATTGACTGACCACATTTCACAATGAATTAAGTGTGCCATTAAGTCAGAAAAATACAGTTGCGTATTGAGAGACATGCAAAATACTACCGTTTCACTATGAACGTTACATTAAATACATTTATTAAAACAATGTACAATTACATAAATATGCAAACCAAATGCATTTACACAAGCACAAAAATGCTCATTTTATCTGACCACAATGAGCATTCATTCTATCGAGAACAGAACCATACTGAAACAGAATCATCTTCCAGATAGTCCATCAGGTGGTGATGCAATGCATATCAGGTAGATGTGGTGTTTTTTCTTAAGACTGTCCTTCAAGTAAGTCCACAGGTTTAGCCCTTGAGAATAAAATTGTATCCATGCTACATGTCATTAATAGCCCATATCTGTAAATGAAACATCTGTGGTTGACTGAAAAACAACATATATTTTATGATAAGTAAAACTGACAAAGCAAGTGTACTAATATAAAGGGGACAAAGCTGTGCCGACTCTGAGATGCTTAGTTAGAAGGATTCTCTCTAGTATGTGTTAGACAAGCAGTTCAAAGATCTCTCACAAAAGAGTCTAATGACCTGAACCATCAATATTTTAACTCTCAGCAGAGGTAATCTGGTACATTACATCTAAAAATAAAAGCATAAAATTAATAAGAGTAAAACAGCAAAAACCTGTCAAGGGTTTGCTTTGTCACACTTAACCGTAGGTGCATTAGAAAATGGAAAGAAGAAAAAGAAAGAAAGAAAGAAATGATGGATGGAAGGAAAGAGGGAAAGAGAGAAAGCAAGAAAGATGTAACAGAGGATATTGGGAAGACAGAGATGGAAAAAAGAAAAAGCAGCACAAACTCACCAAAAGCAAAATGTCACAAAACTGTCATCCGCCCACATGACTCCAGCAACCTTCATCTTCACAACAGAGCCAGATGGATGAAGTCAAAAGATTAAATGACCCTTATGCGCCTTCAGTAAATCTCACCTACTGATGCTGGATCAAGATATTACAGATATCTATAAAATAAATAAAACCTTAATCCAAACAGCAATCCTACAATTGTACCACAATAAATAAGGGAACTAAATTATACAGAAACATGGTCTTAAGACACGTTGCTGCCCATGAAAAGTAAAATATACAAAGTTTGATGTTAACTGGCTTGCTGTTTGTTAAACTGTGAATATGATATTTACATAGTTGTTTGTCTTATAAAAATATTCAAGTAACATGGAAGGATGCTTTCCATACAAAGCAGCAAAAGAAATTAGAGATAAATATGTTCAAATACAAATAAAAAGCACTCCACATCTTTTTTTTTTTTTTTTTTTTTTTGGAAAAACAAACCAGGTACACAACAAAATATACATACAACACCAGTATGAAGGTGTTTTTAAACAGTCAGAAAAAAGGAACAGCGCTTATTTCCCTGTAAACAATTAAAGCTTATTAATGTCATGAGCAGTTTTCACCTCACCAGCACTGGCCAACACAGCAAGATCAGTACAATTAATTCTTTTATCATTCCTTGCTGTGTTTGGTCAAAACTTAACATAAAAGTCTGCTACCACTTTTAAAATTTGGGATTCAAAATCTATATAACATGGAACAAAAATTTTCCGATTTTGAAATACAAACAAAGACTAAATAAACAGGAAACAACTAAGAGATCTTCTCTATTTAATTTGCCTTTTTAATTTTTTTTTCACATTTCAAAATTACATAATTTGCAACTAAATTATTTTGACTATATTTATAATTATTAAATAAATATAATAATATACTACATACATACTAATGAAAATTATTTATATTTTACATTATTATTTTAATTATTATGAATTTTTTAAATTTAAATATACATTTTTTTATTTTATGGGTTTTTTTGTTCTTTCCCCCCCCCCCACTAGTGGTTTCAGATGTTTTCATTCTTTATACACACACACACACACACACACACACACACACACACACACACACACACACACACACACACAAGTGCATCTGAGGTGATCAACATGACATTAACTCCCTTTACAAGCAATATTCCTCCCATAGGGCTGGAAAGTACACTTCTTTTTTATATATAATTTTTTATTATTAATTGATTTTTTAAAGATTACATTTTCTGTTATTTACATTAACTTAATATTTGTTAACATACTCATTTTCTATTTTAGATTGCATAGCGCCATCACAATTTAATTAAAACTCAGACTTCTCAACATCATGACGAAAATAAGCAAATGTAAATTCTCATTTTTCACCTGCATTCGCCTTGACCGTGCCGCCTCTGCTAAACCGTCCGGTGTGTGATTAGTGTAATGATGAGATTTGAATTCTCATGTCATACTCACAAAACTTGGGAAATGAGTAAATGCATTGGTCACAAGTATGGGAAATGAAACCGAGATAAATGATGAAATGACATCATAGTAATGGGCTGCTCTGTGGGGAAGAAGTTTGCGTGTGTCTTCTCCTCCGGCAGGGATCCTACGTTGTTTTAATAGGATTTAATCCGTACATGTGAGATGAGCTGGTTCACTGGTTTCCAGGTTTGATGTGGATGTGTCAGATTTCTACCCATCCCGTCTGGTGTATGGACGGAAGCAGTCACTGGGGTTACATCTTCCCTCTGGACCTTGGGAACCCGGGGGCCCTTGGGGACCCTGGAATCCTATTCCGGGTGTGAACCTATAGACGAATCAAGAACAAACAGTAAAAACCAGAATAAACCAGAAATGTTAGATGTGAAAACATGATACTGAGATGGAGTTGCTAGTATTCTGGTGATTCTGGTGTTAAGTATGTTTGAGAAGTAATTATAATGATAATAATGTTTGCCTTTGTAAATATTGTTATTTAAAGGCACTTTTACCAAAGAGTGATCATGACAGAACAGTGCAGTATATAAACTCAATAAAACTTTTTTTATGTACGGGCTTGTTACCCTTTAACTGCAAAGGATGAGAGGAAGAAGAAAGTTAACAGTGTTGCCGTTGTTTGCAATTTATAAAGAAACCCCCAGTTAAAGTCTCTTTTGTATTTTTGCATTTAAAGAACAATCAGTGAGCACTTTTGTACCTCAATAAAAGAGGCGTTTTCATTAAAGAATGTCATAGTCATTAGTTTAGTTTGGTACCATTATCTGCTTGTGCTTTTAGAAAGTAAAAACAATAAAGCACCCAAATGAAAAAACTGTGCTGCTCTCTGTGTGTTGCAGATTTTCAAGAGCGTGCAAAATGTAAAAAAAAAATGGCCACCAAAGAAATGTATTTACAAGCTCCGAGGGCCGTTTCTAGACCCTGGCAAAAAAACAAAAAGCAACATTTTCTACTGTTCTACATGAGGTTGATCTAAAAACACATGCTATTATATAACAGATAATATACCTCTCACTCTTAAAAGCAATAACCAACAAGAAGATCATTTTTTTTATTATTATCTCTACTCATTACGTGGTGTCATGGCTCATGTATTAAAATAATATTCGGGTTAAATACATCTTAAGGTCCATTGGCAGCATCTGAGGCATACTGCCCCAAAATAATTCAATTTATCCCTCATTTTGTAAAAAACAAAATATGCTCTTCTATGGAAACCTACAGGGAAAGACGCCATTAAAAGTTTAGAGCAAAAATACAAAAGACTACACAGTCAAAATGTTTGGGGTCTGTAAAATATTTTGAAAGAAGAAAGATTTTTTGGATGTTTTTGAAAGACGTCTCTTATGCTCACCAAGGCTGCATTTATTTGATTAAAAATACAGTAAAAACTGTAATATTGTGAAATATTTTGAGCATTTAAAAAAGGTGTGTTTTTTTTCTTCTTTGGCATTTTTATTTTAAAATTTTAATTTATTCCTGTGATGGCAGAGCTGAAATTTTCAGTCTTCATTGTGTCACATGATCCTTCAGAAATGAAGTGATTTTGTGGGAAACCGATAAAAAAGTAGTTTCAGGATTCTTTGATGAATAAAGTTGAAAGAGCAATGTTTTTTGAAATATAAATCTTTTGTGTTTTACTGTCACATTTATCAATTTTAATGTGTCCATGTTGAATAAAAATTAATTTGTTTTTTTTAATAAAATCTTATTGACCTCAAACCTTTAAATGGTAGTATAAATGAATTTATTCAAAACAAATATTTAGAACTGAATCTCATTTCATTTTCTGTGGTAAATAAAAGACCGTCACAGATAGATAGAGTCAACAAAACTTTGCAATGTTGATCCAGAATACTTTACAAAATTGAGTTGTGTACCTGGGGGGCAGTGGGGCCTGGAGGTCCTGGGAAGTCCCCAACCCCCATTTGACCCCCGTTCCCCTTTCTGCCCCTCGATATCCCTGCAGGGGTAAAATCACACAAAAAAACACAATGTGAGATATGGGGCCCAGAACAAATACAGTATTATCCTTCATTAATCTATGCCGATGGGACTTATTGTTCGGAAGGGAGAGAGTGATGGTCATTTGTGATAATTTACTTACAATTCTTTGTACTGTATTCCATCTGAACCATCTTTCACTAACAGGCAGTATTTACCCATCACTACACTAAGTTGGTAAAATTAATAATCATTGAAATACGTAATCTGAACAGATTAGCTGAGAACCTAATTTTCCAAATTATTCATCTTCCTAGATTCAGATGATCTCTGGACTACTAGAGGAGATTAAACGCCATTTCGGCAGAAAAGGTGTGTGACCTTCCAAAAAAAGTACATAGTGGGATGCTACATAGCCCCGGGATCTGCGGGTTATTGGCAACTAGGCTCTCAGAGTATCGCTTCAGAAACTGCACGCTATCCAAATCTGCTGTATTGAACACACACTTGGGTCGACAGATCCTTCAGAACTCAGAAGTTTTTGTAAGGCCTTCAAGAGTAAATAAGACAAAGCCATCAGAAACAACCTATTCTTGCACGGTCAACACGCTTTCAAAGTATTTAAGGAGCACCATAAATGCTGCCAGTGCTGGACGGCCAGGCATGTCACTTCGCAGGCGCAGCAGGCATCAGCGAACAAATAAAAAACACATTAGCGGAAGTCTGATCGCTTGGTTGCGTCTTGTTCACTCAACACAACACTCACATCACTCGGGACGTCCGTAAAAAAAACATTGGTTGAGATACTCATCTTTATAAGGGTGCATGCAGCAAAACTTATCGCCTCCAGTCCAAATACACATGCATTATGTTGGAGTGGTCGGCGTCCTCTGGAGGCAGCACCTAGAAGTCTAAACCCTGAAAGAGGAACACTGTAGAGATAGAGATTTACTTAATGAATAAAGAAAAATACCCAAGAGATGCCAAATAATGCAGTAATCATCATTGTCAAACCAGGTAGCCAATTTAGTTAACAGTGTGCAACGTTACACAATCAACACACACAATAACCTAATTAAACTAAAGTGGCCAGTTCCCGGACATCGCTCAGTAAGGCTATTCAGCGTCCAATTGGCAAAAATCACTTCCACTGGATAAGGACGGGAACTACCTGGGCATTAATGCGTTCTTTTCTCGTCTTCACATCAGTATGGTTCATCCGGTGGCCGCTCACACAATCATGCATTACGCACCTGCTCCCCGCCCTGTCCTCTGCCTCTTTGCCTTGCCGGGGAGTCATACTGGCTAACAGTTATAACGGGAAAAAGGAAAAAAAAAAAATAGCGGCAGGGGGGAGCTTGCAATACAATAACTTGCGAAACGGCAGTCCTTGTAGCAACCATCTACAAACTCTGTCATCCCTTTCTAAGATCTCACATTTAAAGAATCGATTCCTGTTCATACTCAGAAAGAAAAAAACTTGTGTCTGAAAGAAAAAAATGAAATGGAAAAAATGAAAGATTGATATAGAAATATATTTACATTTAATTAATCTTAAAAATGGCGTTCGTATTTCCATAAGATTTGCAGATTTTTGCTCATATAAAACCAGCAGAGTAAATGTAAATCAATTTCTAAAAAGCTCAAAAAAACGTGTATGAGATTATTAAAAAAAAAAAACTTGGCACATTTTCTCTGCATTTAAAAAGTATAAACTGCACACTCAGTAATAAGTATAATTGGGTATGTTCTTTGCATGCAGGAAAATACAGCTTAAAATATGAAATTAGATACATTTTAATGAAACCAAGTTAGAAGGATATTTCATCGCCCTAGGAGCTTAAAAAGAAAAAAAAAAGGTTATCCCAAAAAAAAAATTGTTATACAAAAGCATGGCTGATTACACTTCAGCTTTGTAAAACAGTTCCTTTGTCATAAGTAGTTTTAGAATGTTATGCTGTTATAGGACTCTCAAATTGCCTGAACCATTACATATGCGGTTCATGTGCACAAGTCCCCCATTTAAGAAACAATATCAAACAACAACGTTTACTATAACCGCAAGAAAAACTCACCCTGAGTAGAATTAAATTACTCAGACATGGTAAAGTGTACACCAAAATTACGGAGATACTTTTTCTCCCTAACTATAAACATTTTTTGCATTTTATGTGAAAAAAGGTGGCCAAATGTGAGGAATTCTGAAAGAGGGACAGACTCCAGTGAAGGATGGCGCAAAATAATGAGGAAATATTTACCCCGCATCTTTATCATCAACATATGGAAGCCCGTTTCTGCCCACTGGATAAAAAAATAAAAAAAGGGGTATGTTGCGACTTTTATCTCACAATTTTCTTGTACTTTTTTTTGTCTCATCAATACGCATGAATACAGAACTCGCAATTCTTATTTTTTTCTCAGAATTGCGTTAATACAAACTCACAATTCTGAATTTTGTAAAGGTCTCAGAATTGCGTAATACAAACTCGCAAATTCTTATTTTTTTCTCAATTTGCGGAAGACACCGCACTCCACAATTCTTATTTTTTTCTCAGAATTGCGTAATACAAACTTGCAATTGCGAGTTAAGAAGTCATAACTGCGTGATAAAAAAATGCAACTGCAGACATAAAGTCTTGCAGTTCTCTTGAGAAATAAAGTTCCGAACTGCAAGAGGAGTTCTGAGAAATGAAGTCCAGAACGCGAGATATAATTTATGGATTTATAAGTTAGAATTGTGTGATAAAACACACAATTTGCAAAGTTATAAAGTCAGAATTGTGAAATAAGAAACTCGCAATTCCTGAGAACATATCAGCACATGACGCCCCCCCCCCCCCCTTCCCTCAAATTGGACTTCAAACTCAGCAATTGCGAGTTTATATCACACAATTTCTGAAAAAAAAAGAAAAATTTAATAAAAAAAAAGTCCAGATTTGTGAGAAAAAAAAAAATCAAACAATGGCCCGGACAAAAATGCGAAAAAAAATTGACTCTTTATAAAACTCGCAATTGACGCGAGTTTATAATCTCACACATTTCTGTGAACAAAAAGAAAAAAAAAAAGTCAGAATTGCGAGTTTTTATCTAGCAGTTGTGCTAACTTTATTCCCTTTATATCTCGCAATTCTGACTTTATAACTCGCAATTGCGTGTTTATATCTATTCGCAATTCTGACTTTATAACTCGCAATTGCGTGTTTATATCACGCAATTCTGACTTGGCGAAAACGGGCTTCCATATCAATATCAACTTTGGCATAAAAAAAAAAAGACTACTGAATTTCTGATTTAGCAGGAGGTTGTAATTTTCTCCTCGCCCTGGATTTGTGCCTATAGAAAAAAACGTTCCTCTCCAGCAATCTCCAAAGCACAGTCCAGAGTAAAAAGTGGCAACACAACACAAGTCGTGAGCAGCCGTACACAACAAAGTGATACCAATTGCAAAGCTTTTCTGTTAAAAATGCTATCAACACAACCTGAATATCAATAATACAATCTTCACAAACATAACATAAATGCAAACACACTCAAAGTACGTATTTTTTCTTTGCCATGGACCAGCAACTTATTAGAGTTTCAAATGTACACAACATAGTGTTATAGCTTGAAAAACATCATGTCCCTAATGGTTAAGGGTCCTTAAGAACTCAGATGGAAGAAGCAGAATTGAACTGGTCAAGTCATTATTGTATAAGAAAACGCTAGAGGAGCACAGTACGTTAGTTGCCAGTCTTTGATGAAATCTTCAGAGTTGCTTATTTTTCTCACTCCCCTTCAGTTTTTTTTGCCTGGGCTTAATCCAACAAGTGAGATATTGGCTGCTTTTTGCTTTTTTCCATCTGCTCACTTCTTCTCTTTATACTTTTCTTGCTCTCACAAGTCTGTCCAGGATGATATTACATTCTCCTATTTCTGGGTCGGTTCTTCATCCGTCTTCATATTTCCCGCCAGTTCTCGCTCGCGGCACCATATGGCCACTTTGGTCACGCAGCTATCTGCTTTCTCTTTCTTGTTCTGACAGAAGCTAGCAAGATTCCTGTGAACCCCTTACACCCGATTATCGTCACAGTCAACAGGCATTTTTTTTGCATGCCTTTAGTTTGACACTGTCATGCCTCATTTTCTAGTTTTCTGAGACCTAGATTATCTTTAGGGTGGGTGCGCATACGTGCCAGTCCCCGGCTGGGACTAGTGTCCGCCCCGACCATGTTTTCAGGTGCGTTCTCACATTTCAGATTAAAATACATTAGAAAATTAAGATTTTATTTCTTTTTAAGACATTACAATCAGTTGTAGTTTCATTCTTTACCTTTGAAATGTAACGGCTTTTCTGCAAGTTGAACCGAACAGCTTGGAAGGAGCAAATTGCAAGGTCAGCGAAATATTAAACCGTGATGACGGTATGAGGCGCTCGGCCAACGGGACTTTTCCGAGGAACGACAACAGCCGAAAACATGCTTCGGGGCGTGTCCGCAGGACTGGCACGCAAGGACCACCCCTAGATTACTATCTGAACTTGAGGGGTTCTAAGCATGACTCGGGGCCAAAAGCAGCCAAAAATGACCTCAACCTGGCTCAGTTCAGCGTAATTCACTCAACTAATCTAGAGGAGCAACTGACGCAGTAAATCTAACTAAAAATACATACACATAAACACACTATTTTCCACAAAAAGAGGAGAGTGAAAAAAACTGGAATCCTTGAGAAGCAAGCAAAAAAAATTAGCTTTAATACTGCCGGCGTGAAACAGATGAGGTCAATAAAAAAAAACCAGTCTTGTGCAATCTGGTTTGTTTGTATGTGTTGTAGAACAGAGCACCATTGTAGGTAAGCAGTGTAAAAGATGGTCCATAACCATGTTTAGTCTTTTGGTCGTTTTGGCTCCTACCTTGGAAGGACGCTGGCTCTCCTGGCTGTCCTGGGTGGGGTCCTGTGGGAGCCATCATAACCGGGTGGCCCTGGAGGGCCCTTTTGTCGACGCCCTGCGACGCACCTAATATAGTCTGGATGCCTGGTTATGTCTTCTGTAGCGAGGAGTTAACTGTCTGTCGAAAACCTCTCTCCCCTAGGAAAAAAGCCTGCTTCTGAATCTGCCCCATTACATTACTACTGCATTATATTATTATAAAGTCATAGAACAGCAGCTGTAGTTAACAAAATTTCAATTTGTCCCTCAGTCTTGTAAAAAAAAAAAAAAAAAAAAAAAAAAAAGTAAATAAAAATAAAAAAAAAAAAAAAAAAAAAAAGTAAAAATATCTAAAATAAAATATAAAACTCAAAACAGTTTTTACAGTAAAAAAAAATAAATCTGGTCGTTTTTGGCTCAATTTGTAATAAATAAATAAATAAAATAAAAATTTAAATAAAATTAAAAATTTTAAAAATTAAAAATTATAAAAGTTTTTTACTAACCTGTTCAAATTTTTTGAGCTCCTGCTCTGCGTATTTAACAAAAAAGCTCTAAAATTTGACAGATACTGTTAATTGTTTGACAGCGTAAGATTTTTTTTTTTTAATATCCATATGAAAAAAATATAAAAAAGAGGAGAATCTAAGAATTTATATTTATATTGTGATTATATGTAAAAAAAAAACCAGTAGAAAAGACAAAAAGAACATAGAACAAAACACAAAACCATGAGAAACCAGACAAGCGCCAAAGAACTAGAACAGTTCATTAACAAACAAAGTCCTCAATTTGTAAAAAAAAAAAGAAAAACTTAATTAAAAACAATTAAAAAAATTGAAAAAAAAAAAATACAAAATATACAATGAATAATAATTAATAACAACAATAAAGGGGCAGAACGGGAAAAAATCTAATTGCTCTTTCTCCGGGTTGCGGACAATAAACACACAAGCTGTCCACTTAACATAGGTATAACAAGTCGATCAAAACACTTTATCCTAACTTGTCCTGTCATAAAACACAGCAAAAACACCCACACATCGGAACACACACGTAAGACACACATAACACACACACTACAAATGAGAACTGAAAGATGCTTTTTTTCAAAAAAAAAAAAAACCTCAGTATACTGGGGGCTATTCCCGCTCAACACACAGAAAAACACCTCAGTAGCACGCAGCACAGGATGCTCAGTACCTTGCAGAAGAGTAATCATTCACCAGCCACTCGTAATACTTCATGGTCTCGGATGAATGTTTTATATTTCTCCAAGGCAGCTGTATCTCCCTGCAAAAAGAAATGGAAAGCGGAAAAGGGAAAAAAGAAGAAGGCAGAAAAGGAAATAACAAACATCAGCACGAACAATGATTTGCAGATTAAAAGTGCAGCTACAAATGGGCGCAGGCAACTTCATGTTTTATTCATGCTAAGAAATGGAGTTTTTTTCTCAGAGATAAAGGATAAAGGGATGGATTGACAACATAATGGTGGTGAATTCACCATCTCTCCTCAACAAGCATCCTTGCTCTTCTGTGTGTTCATACTTATCACTACTCTGCCCACAGGAGGAGGCCTGACTGTAAGTTTGCAAGAACATCTCGCAGGAAAACAAACAGCTTCCTGTCCCAATCAAAAAGAGTACATATCATTTCGCAGTTGCAGGTAAGGTTTTTTTAAAGTGGCCCTTTCTGTCAAACGCTCAGAGGCCCCTGCGAAGCTCTGTGCCTCGGGTTGCATGCACAGCATCTTCACCTGAACGCTTGTGGTAATGCATATTCAGGGTGTGGAAATTCAGCAATCAGTCTAAAAGCCCTATAACATGACTTTGTGTCGGGCTTCAACATATACCTAATAACACAAGCGTTCAAAACACCACTTTGACATCCACATGAAAAGCTTTTCAGACAGTGTCATCGGAACATACAAAAAGGGCGACTTTACAAGGTTTGCCTAGGTAGCAGCAAAGTGCAAAATGTACAGAAAAAGTGAAAGCGAATGACTGCATGTATTCAAACTTGAAACAAGAAGTCCTTACAGTTGCTTTGAGATGGTCTTGGTGAGTCTGCCTCATTTTCTCTCTCATAAACACAAAAAACTTTGAGGAAGTTTGTGATGTTTGATTCCATGACCATAAAAAGTACTTTTGGCAGTCAAGATCTTTTTAATGAATTAAAATTATCCAGTTCACACAAATTTTCAAGACGTCAAAATAGTCATCTGTTCCTCATAGAAAAGCCTGTTTGGTACATGACTTTTTAAAAGTTGGCGTATTGGAAAGATTATTTAAAAAAAAATTAAAGGATACTCTTATGCTTTACCAAGCCCTGCATTTATTTATTCAAAAATACCAGTTAAAAACAATAATATCTTATGAAAAATTACTGCAATTTAAAACAACTGTTTTCTATTTTAATATATATGAAAAAGTAATTTATTATTCATGTGATGGTAAAGCTGAATTTTCAGCATCACTAACTACTCCAGTCTTCAAGTGTCACATGATCCTTCAGAAATCATTTCTAACGATGGCTGATTTGCTGCTCAAGAAAACATTTATTCTCCGTGCTTGCTAAACGCACAAAACAGTTGTGCTGGCCTAAATATTTTCAGGAGATCCTTGATGAATAAAAAAGTTTTTAAAAAGAAACAGCAGTTTTATTTATTTGAAATAAAACTCTCTTTTTGTAACATTACAAATTTTGACCACATTTAAATGCCATCCTTGCTGAAAAAAAAAAAAAAAACGGTATTAATTTCTCGTTTTAAAAAAATAAAAATATTTTACTACCTAAACCCGAAATTCGTTTTGAATGTGGAAGTGTATAAACCTCAGGGTTTTTCTTTTTGTTTTTTTCATTTTGCAATTTTTTGGGCTTGAAATATCCCTTTTAATCTCTCTCAATCCATAAAAAAAACTGTCCATCCTTCAAAATGTCAAAGAAATCTAAGGATAGTTCACCCCAAACAGTTGATAGTAGCCATTCACTTCCATAGTATTGAAAAAAATGGAAAAGCGAAAGCGCTATCATCATCAACTGTTTGGTTACCCAAAAATCCTCAAAATATCACCATTTGTGTTTCGACAGGCAAAAGAAACTCATAGGTTTCAGGTTTGGAACAACTTTGAAGGTTAAATAAATGATGAAGAATGTTCATTGTTGGGATTTTATGGGTGTGAAATATCCCCTTTACATGTTCTTTGTTAGGGCTGCTGCTGGTGTGGTTAGTAGACCGTGGAGTTCGTAGAGCTCCCATCCCCCGCGACACACACAATACCACTCCTAATGGTCCCCTGAGTGACACAGTTGTGAGTTTGTTTGATTGGGAGAGAGAGTGTTGGATAGGCCTCCGCACTGCGGGCGGCGGTCATTTATTGCGCGCAGCTTGCACTTTTCAGAGTGCTGATGGGTTTGTGAACATGTGTGCGGTAATTATTGTTATGTCATGAGCTACTAATTATTTATTCTGGAGTGCTTCACACATGTGTTAATGCACAACAAAGCAATCAATGACGGTTGCACCCCTCTGAATAGCGTGGGGGCGACTAATGGCGGTTATGGATTCGTGCTGGGGGCCAGGAGGACCTGGTGCAGATTGGTAGAAAGCCAGCAAGCTGGATCATTACTGAGGTCAAGATGTGCTCTCCACCTCCAGAGGAGTATGCGGGTCACTGTAATCTGGAAACGGTTTCACGTTTGACAGTAGGTTTTTATTGCTAGAGGTTATCGAAGTGGCTGTATCAGTTGATTGTAGTGGGATGTGTTCATGCTGCTGAAGGCCCTACGGGTTTATTGTGACTGGCTGTTGCCGCTGGCCATAAGCCTCTGAAAATCTGATCTCAAATGGAAAGTACTGTTTGACACTGAATCTGTTTACTTGACACAAAAAAAATTATGCGATGTATCACTTATGTTGCTACAAAATTGCTTCAAACCATCAACTCAAACCATCAACTTCAACCATCAATTGCGAACCAGTGATTTCTGGTTGCTTTATTGCTGTAAATCTCTCTGCGTGATACGGATCGTGTGAATGGTTCTTTAACCCTGTTAAAGCCGGACACTATGAATATATGAAATAATAGTCTTAAAAAATGAAAAAAAAAAAAAAACGCAAAAAAAAAAAAAAAAAAAATATATATATATATATATATATATATATATAAGCCCAAAATACTGAAGTTTTCAACAAATGACAGTATGCCCTACCACAATAAATAAATAATAAATAAATGTTTAAAACAAAAGATAAATATACTTAAAACTGCTCTATTACATTTGATGCATGTATACATCATGATTTTTATAATGTATGAAAATTATTAAAATTCCCAGTCTTAATACTGCAACTAATTATTCAAGTTACTGCCACTATGTATTAAGTTGCCACTTAAGATTTCTTTTAATGTTTTTAAAAGAATAACATTAGGATCACCAAGGCTGCATTTATATGACCAAAAACAAACAAACAAAAAAAAAAAAAAACAGTAAGAAACCAGCACGATATGCCAAATATTATCATAATTTATAATAAACATGTTTTCTATCTTAAATATGATATGGAGAAGAATGTAATTTAGGCAGAGCTGAAATTTTCAGCAGCATTACTCCACTTCAGTGTCACATAGATCCTTCAGAAAATCATAAGATGGAAAAAAAAAATCAATATGCTTCTATTGTGCCCTCATTATTTTCAGTGTTATAATGATTACAATTAAATAATATTTTTGTGGAAAATGAAAACATGAACATTTTCAGGATCTTAAATAGAAAATTCAAAAATACAATAATTTTTTAAGCTAAGTAAAATATTTATGTTACCAAAATAGTTTGTCACTTTTGATCCATTTTTAATGTATGTTTGTTTTGAAGAAATTAAGATTTTTATTCAACAAGATAAACATTTTTTACTGTCACCCCAGACTTTTTGAATATAGTAGTGTATAGTATGTTGGTGTGCCTCAGTATTACCAAGCCACTAAAGAAAGCCAACACACCTCAAATGTTTTCTGATAAGTTTGGTGTGAAGTCTTGAAAATGGAGAGCTTTAAGAACACTGATTTAACAAGTACTATATTATGATCCCATCTACTATGGCAATAGGAAACTGTAGGATTATACACATACCAACAGATTGACATTCCCTGGTGTTGTTAAAGATGCCAGGTTCTCCTTTCTGACTCCAGGCGGCCCCTTGAGGACCAATGACCCCTTCTTTCTCCAGCTTGCCTCTTTCTCCCTGCTTACTCATCTCTTTCTGCCTAGGGAATCCCTGGATCTCCCTGCAGAAACGCAAAGCCGTGAATATAAAATACCCAGAATACAAAACACACACAAGCTGGCTATTATGAGCTGCCATAGCCTTAATTGATAATATAGCATCATGGCCGACATGAATTACATTCAAAAATGCACCAAGTGACAAATAATCAAAGCTTCTAATCGGACTTTGATAGTCATTAATAGAGCAATACATTTTAAATGAGTTTATTTTTGAGTTATTGAGTCATGTTTAATGATATGTCTTCTGATATGATATTTCCCTTTTATAGTGTTGCTAGTCACAACGCAACAAAATGGCTTTCGTGCATGCCTGTTGATTACACAACCAGGGACTCGTTGATTTAAGAACAAGCACGTTTTGAAAGCACCAATAACATATGACTGTACCACCTCCGAAATTGAAAACATGTTTCCTGTTAGAACAGGTGTAATCATGGATATGCAATAAAAATGGATTCTTGATCACAGAAATGTGATTATCACACTGACTCCTTTCAAACATTGTATGTCACTCCATCAAAACAAACTATGAAAAATCTACCCCGTTTCTGCCGTTAATCCTTTTAGTCTAGATACGTAGTGTCGTCCAGGCCGGAGCCTGTGTGGCTCCCTGTGCCGAAAATACAAAGAGAGAGAAATGCAACAAATGAAAGGTTATCTGTCAGGACATACTAAATTAGATATATAACCTTTTTATTTTATAATATATCTATATATATATACATTATATAATATGTATTATACGTAATATAATATATATTATTAAATCCTTATATAAAATCTAGTAAAAGGTTGATAATGTGTCCTAAATATTTATATTGTAATGTCGTATTTATGTTATTTATTTATGTTCTTTTTTTTTATTTTTTTAGAGATTCATTTTTCGAGATTCAGCGAACAACCTGGATGGATCCAAAGCGGTGATTTATCAGATCTAGAGCCAAGAGTCCAGGTACACAATTTTTTTTTTTATTTTTTTGGTCCGATGAAGTTATCACTCATAACATATAGACAGCTAAAACTGCACTATTTGTCATAGCAGCCTCCCAAGCTGCACATAAGTGCCAGAATGCCCGAATTATTTGGCTGCTGTTAATGGGCCCAACTTTTCCAGTTATTCAGTCCGCGAGAGCAGAACAAGAAAAGCTCAGAGGATTTACAAATGAACCATATTTCTCCCCAAACTCAGCACAAAGACCGTGAAACCCCTGGATTCTCTCTTTCTCGTTATACTACTCTCTGCTTCATCTACTCTGAGAGGGCTCTCCAGAGAAAAAAACCTTTCATTGTACTCCAAAACACTCTTGCATTTCTCATCTCCCCTCACTATTTCCTATCCTATCTCTGCCTCCTCTCTCGCATCACGGCTACCCATCTAGCCTCCTCGGGGGAACATCTCTGTATCAAATTTCTACCTGCTGGATTACAGCAGCGCATGCAAAAAAGAAACGCGCACAATCTAGCTTGCGTTTCTAAAGCGGACGGCACTATTTGTGAAATGCATCCTCAACCATCTGCTTTCATACCCCCTCAAACCCCCATCAATGTCGTTCGAATCACTGCTCTCTCCTCCTCTCTATTCTCAAGGCTCCTGCCACGAGGAGGAGTTTAAAGATTAATAAACCGTTGCCAAGCACATTGACAATTGTGTTTCCCTCCAGGCCCCCACTTGCCATTAAAAGAAGACCGAAAAAGTATATGAAACAGAGAGGATCTGTGGTTTTTTAGAAAAACTTCCTAAGCCCCGAGATGCCTGCTGCAACACACTGAAGAGAGAAAATAGCAGCCGATACCGTGAGGAACGTAAAGCATGGGGACAGAGGGGAGAAAAAGAAAAGAAAATAGAGGATGGAAACACCCCGCCCTAAAACACGCAGTCAGTCGTGCCATTTGAGGAAGATGGTAGACGTGAATGAAAGCAAGGAAAATAAGCCCAGTGAACTTCCTACACGGGAGAGGACTCAGCACCCCATTTGAACCTATGACTCATCCAAAGACAGTATTAAGTGGGGAAAGTGTTGAGAGTCTCCGTGGACGAACAAGTACCTCGTTGAAAAAAAAAAAAAAAAAGGTATTAAATCCACTTTCTGCTGCACGTCATGGCTTGCTCAGTTTTGCTTGAGCCAATCAAGTGTAAACCAATTCATAAATGCCAGTTAACTTAAAAAAAAAAAACTGTTTTAATTGAAACTGTTATTTTTACATATCATTATCCTATGATAGTTGTTGTGTCAATCATATTAAATTAGATTGTATTTTTATATTCGGTATATTTATTTTAATAGTTTAATTGATTTTTTTTTTGTTATTTTAGTACCCTCAAGTGAAACTAAACAAAATGATAAGCTTTAAGCCCATGTCACGTTAGCGCGAAATCAAAACACACAAAAAAACACTTGACATTTACAAAATTAGTTAATTTATGATGACCGTTAACATTTGTTTTATTTTCAAGTAACACAATTTTTTGTTTAAATTATTTAAGTTTGAATTTACTATGAATGTTGCAAATAAAGTTTGAAATAAAAAATAACATATAATTACAATATAAAAATTAGATTAAAAACTGTAAAATTAGAAATGGTTGACTAGTCAACTAAGAAAATCAATAAGTACTCAATTCAAAAAAACTTACAAAAAAAGGAAGAAAGATTAAAAATAGCATATAATCAAAATTACTAAAACTACAAAGAAACTGTACAAAATGTGAATCAGACTGAAATCATAAAGATACGCAATGTATTAATAAAAGCCCTGTTCTCTATCAACAATTTAGCAATACCAATAAACACTGATTATTGTCAAACTGGACAGATGGATTGTAGTTACTACATAGTCAAATTAGTCCAGAGGCAAAAACTGGGCACAGATAAACCAAATCGTTAACCCTTTGGTGGTACAATACCCTATATATGCAAATAGATGACTTGTCGGAATATCTGCCACCTCTATCCTCTGTTTGGTTTCTCGCTCACCCAATAAGATCTGCAGCTTAGGGATGCACCGGATTTGTTTTGTGTTTTTTCTTTTTTTTTTTTTGTTACCGATACTGTATCTCTGCATGATCGGGTCGTACGGATAATGAGCCTCTATGTACTCATATACTTTATCCCGTTAACAATGCGCATCACGATATACCAAACGCACAGATACCCACACACATCTTGCACCAGTTTAATAAGTGCCACTATTACAGACAAAGACAACAACACAGACAAGCAGAAACCAATAATTTTTGGTTTGATTGTTTTTCTAATCACGATTTATCGTACCCATTCTACCAAAACTTAGACTAACCCATTAGCAAGCTGAATTTGTTATGACAGGCAGGTTTATCCTCCTGCGTTCTTGTACATATTTATTGACCATCTTCGAATAAACTATAGAGAATAAGCTGTTCTAATATGATGAATGTTGAAGGTTGTCTCTGACATAAAATTTTAGTTTTGACTGTTTCTATGTTAATGTACCAATGAAGCTTAACCAGATAACACTTTATACTTACTATTTTGGTTTCGATGTACCCAATATGTTCGCAAAAATTTTACAAAATGCACGTAAAAAATATTGGTTAGCGGGTAGCGGTATTTTCCACCGCCCAGGGGGGGGGGGCCAAAGTACCAAAAAATAAAAAGGATCGGTATATCGGGCCGAAGGGTACATGAAAAAAGCGGCCCTGGTTATAGGGGCATCCCTGTAATCTGCCAGAGCCCTTAATGGAGGTGAGCTAGGAGCTAGACAGAGCGTGAGAGGGCCTGACGGTTAGAGAGTCAGCCTATGTCCTCGAGGATTAAGCACGGTTACGGTTGGATTGAGTGTGTGCTGGCTTTCCATGTTCTCTATCCACGTGACGGAGGTACGATAAGTGTGGAGTTTGTGTGTTGGAGGCTCTCTGATGTGTCTGCTCACTGCTGTACAGTGCAGAAGTGCGGTTTGTACCCCAGTTCAGGCTCTGCTGTCGATATGCGTTCTGTTGGGGACCAGGCATCAGTGAATGATACCACATGTTTGTTTGACGTGGCAAAGGCTTTCTTCCAAACTACAACAACTGTTTGTATGGGGCCATCTTAACTTAGTGATCGCAGCAGCACTTATTCATGTTTTAACCACAACACTGGCAGGCAATTTTCTCCCCCCCTGGTAGAGGCACTGACGCAGGGAGTCAGTGGTATTATTATTGAAAAACTTTACAAGACTAATCGCTGGGTGTTGCGGTTGTTATTTGCTTGGGAAAGAAAGAAATCGCGAGCTGAGACAGAGATGATACAATGTAGACCCAGCACGGATCTGAGTAAGACCCCACTATCATACTATCCTAACTCGCTCGCGCAAACTATTAGAGCACAAAGTTTCTTACATGCTGCATGTATTTAAAGTAATAGCAGTTCTACTAACGTTATCATATTAGACACACGAGTACAGCTAAAGCCAAAGCTCTCTCATGCATAAACGTATACCAAAACATACAGTTATAGCCTTGAATTCCATTCTTTTCCCGGCTATTCCCTGTGGAGGGAAAACAGAACATTCCCATTAATCTTCGCCAATCAAAGCAACTCTGTATTGATCATAATTTCCATAAATAAATAGAGAGCCACAAGTGAGCCCAATGAGCAGAAAGTGTTGAGATGCTCTTAGAAAACCACTTTCATAATGTTCTTTTAGAGGTTTCACAGAAGTAAAAAAATAGAAGCAGATTTTTCATCTCAGAATATTGAGTGATATAAAGTTGAAGTTGAGCGCCCCACAAAAAATTGCAATTCTGACACATTTTTTTTTTTTTTTGCAATTGTGACGCTATAATGTTGCAAATATGAAAAACTGATCATGAATGGTTTGAGAATCCGATCAATCTATCCATACATCCATTTATCAATTCTATCAATCCATCCATCCATTCATCTATCCATCCATCATCCATCATTCTCAAGGCCTGAACTTCATTTTGGAAAATGGAGGGAATTCCCCCTTTAGGTGGCTCTTATGGGGGGATTTTTTCTTTCGAGCTGGGACGTTAAGTTATTTTTTGGACCATTTTTGGTGAATTAAAAAATATGTCCAAAAAAATTACCTAAACTCCCCCTCCAAATGAACCCCTCCCCCATAAGAGCCCACCTAAAGGGGGAATTCCCCCCATTTTATCAAAATGAAAAATTCAGGCCTTGAGAATGATGGACTGATGGAATGATGGATAGATGTCCAACAGAATGTCTTGTATCATCCGCGCCACAAGGATGCGCTGTGTCCGGATTGATACAGACCCATGCAATCCCAGATGATTCAGCAGAAGAGCATACGCCAGCATACAGTGATATGGAGAGACAGACGGAGGAGGACGCCTAACAAAGGAATTGTTGAACTCGAACATAAAGTCGTTATTTTTGTTTTCTTCGCTTACAAAATCTATTCTTGTCGCTTCATAAACGTTACGGTTTGAACCACTGATGGCAGAGGGACTATTCATGATACTGAGGGGTACGTCTACTGTTCTTGGACCTTGACAGTGTGTAACTTACTTGGCAGTCCAATGGGACATGTCACAAGGCTCCCCGGTTTTCATGTAAAAATATCTTAATTGTGTTCCAAACGCTGAAATCAAAGCTTTTACGGATTGGCACGACATGGGGGGGGGGGGTAAGTGATTATTGACCAAATTTTCATTTTGGCGTGGAATATCCCTTTAATTCTTGTGAAATGCTTTGTTTTATTTTACCAAAATAAATGCCTGTTTCTTTGCTATTTTGCTATCAACTGTAAGTCTACTGCAGTATACACACTTTTTGGTGCTACTATAAATCACATTACAAAGGTAAAATGTGTTCCAAATATTATGTGAACTTGATGTAGTGTCGTTTGTACTTGTAGTTAGTTTAGTGCCCATTGTTCCAGAAAGGTTAAGTGCCAACACTTAGGACTTAAGCTAGATAAACTAGGAATAAATCACAAAATATCACCTGGAAGAAACACGGCATTCCTCAGGGGGGAAAAAATTCTGTGTTATTCAATGGAGGGGGTGCCGAAGGCATTACTGCTGTACGAATACCAAAGCAATTCTTTGAGACCTGTACCAGGCGCTGTTACTCCTTCACTAAGACAGCCAATCAAGCATTTACCTCAGTGACTATACTCATTACAACAGCACACATCAGCCGGGTATACCACACAGCACGCAGAGAAGAATATGAGGAGATTATCTTGTGCGAGGCAAGTGAGATATTACAGCCAAAAACCGTCCTGTGGTTTAATGTGAGAAACAATCTGACACCGAGCTCTGCTTTCCTGCTGCTATATCACACCAAATTTGTGTCCATCTTAGTAATTCAGCCAATCTAAACATGTATATTTCAAGTTTTGTAGTGTATTGATGTTTGTTAACTGTGATTTGTTTTTTTTTAGCATTTCTGGGATCTCTTATTAGAAACAGCCAGATCTGAAAAAACTACAAGCTAGTCAACAGAACTCAAGAATCAAGGGGCAATTCTGAATCCATAGCGAGTCAAACTGTGAATCAATCAGCAGACTAATCAGTTAACTTAATCTGGTCTGCAATTCAAGGATTGATCAAACGATTGGATCCATCTGTTCTAATATCACAGAGTTGAGAACAGAGGAAAGAAACTAATGAGAACTAAATGTTATTATAGAGGGTGTAGATCACAGCCAGGTGAAGCATAAACAGTACAGGTAGACCCAGTGACACCCAGGGGCCACAAAGGGGTCCATGGAAAATCTTAGCAATTATTTAAAAAAAAAAAAAAATCCGCAATTATACCATTACATTGCTGCAGTTTCTGACAAAAAATATTCCATAGTTTTATTATCTTCCGGTTCTCTCCTCTCTCTCTAACATATATATTATACATACACACACGCACACTATTATATTACTATTATTATGAGTGTTGTGTGTTCTATGTTATATTATATATATATATATATATATATTATATATATATATATATATACACACACACTATTAGGAGTATTATTAATATGACTGTTGTTGTTCTATATATGTTGTTGTTCTTAAAAAACAATAAATAACTAAATACATTTCCAGAAGATTAGGTCCTACTAACAAACAATGTGCATATAGTTTTATTCTCTTTTATTCTATGTACTCTCTCTCTCTCTAAAATAAATTTTTACATTATAAGTAATTATAATTTATTTATATTATATTCTTCTTCTTTTTATCAATATAATACTAATATTCTAAATTAAATTACATTTCCATAACATATATTTAATAACAAATGCGCATACAGTGTTATACTCTTCAGGTACATAAATAAAAATAAAAAATAAAGAAAATAATTATGTTGTAATATTTATATTATATTATTGTCTTAATAATATACAATACACATTATTATTATTATTCTTATTATTTATTATATGATATATTATTATTATTATTATTATTATTCTTATTATTAATAATAATATATTATACATACACACATTTCCATAATATATTTTAACAATAAAAATGTGCATATAGTGTTGTTATCAATACATTAATTGATTGATTGATTTAGTAATTTATTTCCAAGTAACACCTCTTACATTTATTTATAAAAATTAACATTTTCAAAATAGTATTTTTCTTCACACAGAATACAGTAAATGGGTCATGAAAATATACAAAGGCATTTTTAACTTTTAATATGTTCTTCACAAGAGGATTATGATATTTGGGGGTCCTATCATAAAGATGTTTGAAAAACACATGCTTCAGATTCCAGGCAGGTGTGCATCAGAATACAGGTTTTTTGTAGTGCGAATGCTACAAATGCTTACAAGGGATCCAGGAGGCCCTTCAGGTCCAGGGAAGCCAGTCTCTCCCACAGGCCCTCGTTCTCCCTGTGTGGAAAGACAACGAGGGAAAATGGGACATCATCAGTCTCACATTATCCTGTTGCTAAAACCTGCTGTATGATTGACAGCTGCTAACAAGCAACAAAGCAAATCTCACCGGCTCTCCAGGGATCCCTGAATCACCACGTGGACCAGGTTTTCCCTATCAGTTACAGGAACCGAGAAGAAGACGGAGAGAGAGTTAGACCTCAAACCTGGTGTCCATTCTAAACCACCTGTAGGCTGGGGAACATGGCTAAAACATCCACTGCTTTTATCTAAAATTCATATGTGCTATGAAACCTTTATCTTGTGACAAACCACTCCAACCATAACTGCTTCAAACGTAAGAAAATCTCATATGAATTGCTGCATTAAATATGCTTATCCAACAAAAAATAAAAAGAGATATCAGTTATTCTTTAGCCCAGTATTGTATCTTCTAGCTTATAATATAGGGTTGCACCCAATATAAATAAGCTGATAATAATAAATAAAAAATTAACACTAGAAAATAAATAAACACTGGAAAATACAGAAAACACTAGAAAATAAGGACCAGAAAATAAATAGACACTGGAAAATACATAAAACACTAGAAAATAAATAAACACCTGAAAATAAATAAACACTAGAAAATACATAAAACACTAGAAAAAATAAATTACCTTAAAACAGTACATAAAGAATAAATTACTATAAAATAGTAAATAAAGAATAAACAAATAAAAAAAGAAAATAATTAAAATGCTACAAGTGAATTTAATTTATAGAGTGGAAACTGGATATTTATTTTGAGATTTGCTAAAGATGACATTTAATAGTGTTATTAAATTACTAGTAGTTTTAAGAAATCAAATTTAGATGACCGCAAAGTTAAAGTAAACATAAAAATATTGAAAACAAGCATAAGCAATCTTTATAATATCTTAATTATGTATTTTGCTTCAGCATATTTTCATTCACATAAATTATTTTGAGATCAAACCATAATTGACGCACTCCCAATTGAAAATCCTTATTCTAGTAGAAGGATGGAACTTCATAAATTTACTGTATTTAAAAAAAGTGTTTTCACGACAATTGTTGTCATTAATAATGTGAAAATTGCAACTATTGTGAAGGCTGAAGGGGTGGAAGGTCGTCTGCTCTGCTATTTGTGCAATTTACTTACTACCTTACTGCTTGTAGCTTATTTCCTGAATAATAAATAGTTTTAATTGTAGTACAGTGATTTGAATGCAAAAAAAATAACAACAGAATAACTTACAGTAGGACCAGGAACACCAGGTGGACCAGGTAGGCCAGGATCACCCTTCAAACACACAAACATACACATGTAAGGTGACAAATCTACTGCAGAAGCGCCTGAGAACGTCAGAAAAGCACAATGATTTATTTTCTTTCTGTTCCCCAAACCAACTGTGCTTGACAAGTTCTTTAAAATCATTCTCTGAGTATCTGTGTGTATGTGAGTTGCTCTCTTTCCTCCACATGCACTCTGCTGGCTTTAGGAATTAATGAGCTGCTTTTAAGTTTTGGGGCAAAGCAAGCAAATAAACAGCTTGAGATCAGGCAGCCTCGTGGCTGTTGTGGAGTTGGCGAGCTTGCAAAATGCTGCGACTACATCTTGACAAGTCCTTCCTGGGAAGAGTGGGTGAGTTTAATGCCGCTCAAAGGAGGAAGCTGTTCTGGCAGACAGACAAAAAAAGAGTCTCCATGCACCAGCGCTCTGATACGTGCAGGAGGAAACAGTCTGGGTGGGGGTCTGGACCATTCTGTGGGCTCGATTTAATGAAGCCTACTATTTCAACCCTCTCTAATATTCTTGTATTCATGGTCTTTCTCTTGAATTCTCGAATGCTTTTACTAAGCACTGCGTTGAAATTAGAATAATAACAATGCTTGAATCAATTATGAATGTCTGTGCACCATCCTCCATCTCTCTGTCTGTCAAACACACACACACACACACACACAGACACACACACACACACACACACACACACACACATACACACACACACACACACACACACTCGTACACACCAAAACTGCAATGTCATGTCAAATCGTGAAGGTACAGAGTGGAACGGCTGGCTGAGCTGGTGAAAGCTGTGTAATCTGGGACACTCAGACAGGGTGAGAGAGAGCATCCAGTGACACGATTCATTTAAATGCACTTACCTTAGCACCTGGCAGCCCCTCTAGACCTGGTAATCCCATCAGCCCCGGCTCACCCTGGAATAAAAGAAACACATTCCAGCTCAGCACGGACACCTTCATGTGTGAAAGTCTGTGTATGTGTGTTAGAGTTGAGGAGTGAGTAAAAGTGGCAATGCAACTAACTAAATTTTGGATTGAAAATTGAGTTGTTTTAAAGAGAAGTGCACAAATGGTAATTTGAGTAAACAAATCTGGACTTTCAAACTGTTTAAAACTTTTCTCAAAATTCCAAAAACAAAACAAACAAACCAAAAAAATATATATATATAAATATATTAAAAAAATCCTAAATTAGCCCTGTGGACTTTTAGAACTGTAATGAAAATGTTTATCACAGTGTCATTTCCAATACATCCCAAATGTTCTATTTAACAGAATGAAAATTTAGAGAAAAAAACAAAACAAAACACAAAAAAAACCTGACAACTCCTTTGTTTTAATAAAGCTAATTTAATAGCCAGATTTGTTTTTGTATTGTAAAAAAAAAAAAAAAAAAAAAAAAAAAAACACATATTCTATATATACAGTATATAATTAAGATTTATTCTTGTTTGGAAGTGGCTTATGCTCAACAAGGCTTAATTTATATGATTTAATATTACAATATACAGTAAATAAGACTAATATAAATATTATTACAGTTAAAAATAACTGTTTTCTACTTTATTATATTTTTAATATGTATTTTTTTCATATGATGACAAAGCTGAATTTTCAGCAGCCATTACACTGCTTTGCATGATCCAGCATTTTCACTCAAATATTAAAATGGTTCATTTTTACTTTTCATTTATAATATGATAGTTTCAAAATGTAATATTTATATATATTTTTATGATAGATTAGCTGGATATTCTGAAGATTGGATGTTCTGGCTCTGGGACAAAGGTAAAACAATCAAATCTATACATATAGCATTTAAAAAGCAGTACAACTAAATGATGAAAGCATGGTAAAAAGTTTCCAAGTCAATTTAATGTTACCTTCAAATACACACACACAGACACACACACACATATAAGAATTAAACATATATATAATATAAATCAACCCCCTGGGCCACAAAAGTACCCAAAGTTTAAAATAAATACTCTTAAAAGATTATATCACAGCAATGGTTTGGAGTAGAAAAAATGATATCTTTAGAAAGCTGTGACTTTCGCGTTTCATTCAGTGGAACTCAAAATGTATTTCCAGGTCAAAGCGACTGATGGAGAAGATTACCACAGTGTAGCTACCAGACTGGTTGTGTAATGTATTTTAGCAGCTCAACAAACACCAAACGCCATTTTTCCAGCATGTCACTGATTATTTCAATTAAAACCCACATATTTATCTTCATCCTGACAAGTGCGTCAAGTTAACTCTAATTCTGTCGTATTACCATCCTGACAAAGCATTTACTTTCCTCCTTCCATTTTCATTTAGCCTGCCGTGTTAATAAATCATACGTACTTCGCCGCAAACAGAGCAGCTCATAATTCACCCCAAATGACTGGCTGCTTCTCCACACTGAACCCGTCCACAGAGTGCTGAAAAATCTGAGTACAAGCATCATATATTACATTCGTCTCATGGCTCAGTCGCTATTGACGGACAGCAGCGTGCGCCACGTTAACGGGCCCCGCAACCGAGACGGATTGCGGCAGTAATTGTCGCACATGTAGACTGCCATGTATAACAGAGAGCAGACCTACATGGGACCAGAAAGAGGATCGACTGGAGACAGATGGGGGCAATTCTGGAGACTGCTGGGAACATTTATTCAAATGTCAAATTAGCATGCCGCTGGAAAAATCATTTTGCAAAAAAAGAAACAATAAAAATATCAAAATTGCACCCAAGAGAACAGGAAGTGCCAGCTTTTTGGCTGCTGGAGCTGCATTATTGCTATTGTAGGGATCTGTCGTTGTCGTGCATGTGTTTTTGTTGGGGGCTGTGCATGTACTGCGTTCACAAAATCTCCCACAGGCAAAAAAATATGCGCCGACAATTTGATTTAGGCGCCGTTCCTGATCACTTCTTTTGTTGTTGAGATTGCTGTGTGACTAAACTGTCGTGCTTGGCTGCTCGCGGGCTACTTCAGAGCCAGGAGCTGTGATTAATGGAGACTAGCCAGAAAGCAAGTGCTGGCCAGACCTGTTTCTCTCAATCTATAGACATGGAAAGACAGAAGACCATTCAATACAAATCACAGCGACGCAACACTCACCATCCTTCCTTCATCTCCTTTGGGCCCCTGGAAATCAAAAGCACAAAATTAGCCTGTGAAACTGACCTTATTTGACCTTACTGCTATGTGCTATGTGTGCTATCAATTAATCCAATCTGTGTAATTAGCTGGATGACATCTGCTTAGATTTGCTGTCAAACAGTAACACAATCAAGTGACTGTCAAACAAAAGACCCACGAGGGAATTATGCTGACAGAATTCTGTTCCAAAGCCGAGTGAGCTGTCAGTCTAACAGGGTAGAGCACAACTCAGAATTTAAGAATTGGATCTTTTGCATTTTATGTGTGAATTTGAATGAAACTGACAACGTACCCCAGGAAGTTTAATTGGTATGACAGGAAGTAGAATTTACTGGATTTGAATCACACAAGAAAGGAATGCTAGGAAGTTTACAACAAACAATTACATTATGTAATTAACAATTCATATTTAGAATACATTTTTACTCGACTGATTAGATTATTATTTTTTATAATTTTTTTTTAGACGTTTTATTAATATTATTAGATTAGTTTATGACTTATTTTGCATCCACTGATTATATAATTTTGTTACGATGGAGGAGGCATTTTGGGAAATGTTATGGGAGGTTTTCTTCCCAACAGTTAATTTGATAAAAACAACTAATGATATCATGGTGTCTGGGGTAACGGGATGGGGGGCTTCTATAATATTAAGCTTTGTGGTGTGTAGTATATGATAATGGATTTTGAATTTGAACCATATTTTTAATCAAAGATCAACAGTCTGTCATTAGTCTTTAGTCTGCCACAAAAAAACAAAACAACAACATTACAATCATGAACTCAAATGTCATTGTGAAAAAAACAAAAAAAAACAATGACTGTTGTAAGTAACAGTGCGTAAATCAGACCTTTCTGTATAGCCTAACGCTAATAAGCTTAAACGAAAATAACGAAATAATTGTGTAGTGAAGTATTTTTTTGTACACAGTGTCGCGAACAATCAGTCACTCCTTTATGCGTGCATCACTGTCCTCCTCGCGGCTGCAGCAACTTGCTCTCTCTTCATCGTTTTTGCTTTTTAACAGCGTGTTGGGGTTCTGGTACACCAGCCATGCCAACGGAGTGAATGAAAATTAGCTTATCAATGCATATCTAAATTCGCACCTAGCTGCCTATGCTGTATTTTTTTAGAACTTAGAAAAAAGATGCTGCAGCCATTGAGTAGCTGGCGAGGGCTGGTTGCAGGACAACTCAACCTCCGCAGACAGTTTTTAATGTTTATCAGACAATAACTACTCAAGATTTAGTATAATTTAGGGACAATTAGGGCCAGATTCGGGATTCGGGACAACAGTTTAGATTTCGGGACTGTCCCGAATTTTTCGGGACGTCTGGTCACCCTATGTACATCATTGTTTCTCCTCTATGCCCCGCCTTCTGAAACGCGTCGATTTTTACAAGGCTCATTCCTCTGAAAAGCGAGGTGTGCTGTGATTGGCCAGCTATCCAGTGCGTTGTGATTGGCCGAATGCCTCAGGCATGTGATGGAAATGTTACGCCTCTTTACATATTGTGATGACTTGTCTGGCCGGAGCGACGAGACATAAACATAAAACCCACTATAAACGTGATATAAACATGATTTCTAGTCGTGTCTTCTTTTGAAAGGCAAAAACAAAGTAGTTTCGCTTTCTCAACGAAACAGCATCACACACCGCGGCCGGCTTGAGAGCGGTGCAGCAGGTGGATTCTACGAAGGAGAGTACCTTGGTCTTGCAAAAACCACATGTGACGACCCCGGGCTGAACTCCGCTTTGTCCACGGTTAATCCAATTCAGCGATCCACAGTGCAAAGTTGATGTATTTCCTCAGCGACCAGCACGGATCAGCTCCAGGCATGATGAAGCGGATATAGTCCTCTTTTGGAAGGCCAAACAAAGTAGTTTCGCTTTCACAGTGAAACACACAGCGTCTATAAGACATGGCCATGGCGGCAGCGGCAGCAACAATACTACAACAAGTATTAAAGGTACGCCTTCTTTCTTTGCGTAAACATCTGGGCGTTATGCAAATCTTCCAACATACTGACGTAGATATGTGGGGGTGTTTTAGAACGAGCCGTTTCGGGGGGAGTGGACAAGTGTTAACTTTTATAAAGAATATCTCTTTGGATTTGAGACTTTAGTTTTTGCAACTTCACAGATCTTCTTTATTCACCAAGAGCTTGTAACACTCCAAAGAGAAAGGAAAATTTGAAATCGCTTCATATGACCCCTTTAACAATTTAAGGCAGGATGTGTGCTGTGCATGAATGACTGTATATTTCTATGTAGAGTTTCAAATCATTCACTTGTGAGGTTCAATAATGCTTAGGATGCTGCCTTTGTAGACCATAGTTAGTGATGAAGCATGCTAGGTTCAGAAACAAAGCCAAACCGAGCTGCATTGGACATAAAATAAAAACACTAAAGTGAATTGAGGCAAATTTAACCAGTTTTTGAGATGACAGCCAAGAGTGCCTCCAATTTTCCTTATTTCCTCCAATAAAATGAGATTGAATATTACATTCAAAAGCTAATTTTACCCTTTAGCACACCAGAGAGCTATATCATGACTCTGCATGCTAACACAACCCTGTAACATCATTCGTTCTTCCAAAAACAAGCCTCTTGATTGTTCAAATGAAGTTCAATGTAATTTTAAGTGTGCTTTATCTAAGTGTGGTCTCCTCCAGCTGCGGCACATTAACAGGAGGTGTCACGTCCCACTTAGAACAAGTTCAGTTGAGGATAAACCGAAACAAAACACCCCCAGGGACTTGTAAGCAGCTCCTTGAGTCTATCGCAGTGAGGAGGGAGATTGGAGAGTGTCCTCTTTCAGACCTACTGATAAGGGTTTAGAATTTTTCAGAGTTCTGGGCAGTCTGGTAAAGATGGCCCAGGAGGGAATACACTCTTGTTCTTCATGGAAAGGATGGACACATTACATAAAGACTAGATAAGTGTGGATGTCACTGTGTTGATAAGCTAATCGGATGATTCCACTAGGGCAGAAAAGCTTTTTTATATATATTTCTTTTTTTCCCCGTTAAAGTGCTGCATTTCAATTACCCCTTCTTTACAAGCAGCTACTTTGTTGAGTATGTGTGATGGTTTTTTCCCCCTTCTCCCTTTGGGCTACTGTCATTGTCTGAGTTTCAGATTTGTGTCTGTGTGGCCGTGATCCGTCCTTCAATACATGCTGTGTAAACCTCTTGAAATCAGGGGCGGACAGCAGCCAAACCGAATACAGATTCCCAAATCATTGAAGCTTCTTTGTGTATTGACATTTAAACTTCATTAAAAGTGATACAACTGATTCCCTGTGGTGGGTTACGTTCAAAGAGCTATTTATTAAATATGGGACATAATTTAAAAAATACGACACATACCGGGGGCCCTGGTGGTCCAGGTTGACCTGTATTAGCTGCGCCATTCTGTAAATAATAAAAAGGATTATTGCAGTTTATGAAGTGTGAACAATATGACATATATGTTACATACTAAAATACTGTGATTGTGTTTTAGTATCAGGTTAAAGTTTTACCTGAAGCTTATAGAGACTGCTCATCCCATTGCCCTCTGCATATGGGACACCCTGAAAAGAACACATTTACAAGATTTTTAGCATGTTGCTAGGTGGTTGCTTATTGGCTCAAGTCGAAATAACCCTCCCAAATCAATATGATATTATGGTTTCCAGATATGTAATAGGTTCCTCCTTCAAATACAAGTCAATGAGATTCTTCTTCTTATTTATCATTCACCAAGCTATAAAATCATAAGGGAAACAATATATAATAGGAGTCTAAAATTGTCATTTTGTTTGGATTTCTTGGGCCACTAATGTGGTTATAAAATTATGGCTGTCAATTTAATGTATTAGAGCATTGCATACTGTATACATTTCAGTTTTTCATTTTCTTATGTATGTCTGAAATGAGCTGGAGTGTTGAAGAAAATAGATTTTGCATATTTCATGTTCACTGAAATGACAGCCACATGGTTACGTGGGCTGCTGAAGCTAATATTTAGGTCTGAACTTGTATGAAACTACAAATATAAGTATTCAAAAAAGTATATTATTTGATTAAAGCACACTTTAATCAAATACCCATCTTACTTATACCCATCTCATTTATAGCTGATTTTTTTTTCTATGTAAAATTGTTTTTCCCATTCCATCTTTATATGCAGAGAGAACTATGAATTTACCACTTGTAGGCTGATTTAACAAAAAGGATAAATACTGGTGCAAAACATTGCTTATTGTATTCAAAACTCTAACCATGTGATGCTAGATTGGGGCGGAGCTATCTGTTTGGCGACCAGTGACAGACAGTGGGAAGAGTTATGGAAACCTGTAGGAAAGCATTTGTTATTTTTGCAATTATGTTTGCAATTTCTAGTGGTGTAGAAAATGCACACTTTAATTCAGAACTTACAGGGGGTCCAGGAGGTCCAGGTCTGCCTTGCGGTCCTTCGCTACCCTGGAACAGTGTTAGCAAATGTTGTGAATATTAACAGGTGTCAGATAGAGCACTTGGAAGTTTTAAGGATACACTTGGTGCCCCTTGGCTCTATTGGATTGGCTCTCAGTGAAGCCGACCAGCTGATGAAAACCGATGAAAAATGCATCTATCCCTTTCTAGTGCATATCTGCACACTGCAGGGCACACCACTAGCTTGTCAAACACACTGAGCATCATATTCACTATCTCCCGCTAACCGAGTATTATCCAGCCATTTATCAGGCAGTGTGAGTGACCCATACAGATGCAGATGGGGTCAAAGAATTATAATGTTTGGAAAAGTGAAAAATGAGAAAAAGATGTGCCTTACATTTTGTTTTTAACCCACTCTAAAAATCAGTTTAACTCTGGAATTTTTAAACACATTTAAGATTATATATACAGTATAACAAATAAACAATTTTATTTTATTTTGTTTAGTCTATAATCAAAACATTTAAAAAATATTATTTACTCACTCTCATATTGTACTAAACCTGTATAACTTTCTTATGTGGAATACAAATTGAACCATTTTAAAGATTTATTTTTTGGAATTTTCGCCTTTAATACAATAGGACAGATCATAACTGACAGGAAGTGAAGTGCGAGAGAGATTGGGGATCAGGAAAGGTCCTTGAGTCGGGACTCAAACTCGAGACACCCCTAACGCAATGGTGCTGTTATGTCAGCATGCTGCCCACAAGGCTAAAGGCACCGACCTAATGAACCATTTTAAAGATTAAAAAAAAAGATACAAAGCCATCATGAAAGTGCACTATATTTGCACTATATTTCTGGCCTTCTGAGAACATATGATCATTTTGTGAAAGAAACGGTCCAAATTTTTCATTATTCTTTCTTTTTTTTTTCTCTCAATAGCAGCCCTCAAATCTAGTGTTTACTTATGCACTAGACATTATCCATGTCTATAACATATATTCTATGGCAAAGTATAGCATAAACAGTTTGCAAACTTCTCGCTGTGTTCCACAAATAATTATAGTATGTCTGGGTTTTAAATAACATTTTTTTTTTTTTTTTTAAGGTACTTCCACCCTAAAATTAAAATTTTGTCATTAATCACTTACCCCCATGTCGTTCCAAACCCGTAAAAGCTTAATTGGTATTTGGTATTTGGTTTAAGATTTTTTGGTTTTTGGTTAGGAGGCTTGTGACTGTCCCGGATGCGCTGTTTTCATTCAAATCAAAGCTAAATACACGTAGAAAATGCATGTGTCACGGCTGACACAGAAGAGCGTATGCTGCTTGCATTCAGCTGATATTCTCCAAAATGGCACAATGGTGATGCGGAGAGACACAGAGGAGACAAATTGTTGAATAAAGTCGTTCTTTTTGTTTTCTTCGAGTAAAAATAGTTTAAATCATGCTTTAATCCGAAAATATTCAGTAAAAAAACCAGACAAACTCCTTGAGAAACTAGCCTGTAACTTTTCCCGCTCGGCTATTGCCGTCATTCTAATATTTTGATTTGAGAGATCCATCTGTATCAAGCTATAGCTAAATATGTTTAACATATATGAATTCTTGCTTAATATGCAGTTATGTTACAGGACGTTGGCATGAATTGTACTCATGATGGAGCGGTGGTGGAGTGCTCTTGGAGCGAGTGAAAACCACGACGCTCCGACTTTTAAAAAATCACTTCAGTCAAAATCACACCGCTCTACTCCGCGCTCCGCTCCGCTCCCACTCCGCTCCGCTCACATACTCTGGTTATGGTTGAATCACTGATGGCAGATGGACTATTCTGACGATGTCTTTCATACTTTTCTGGACCTTGACAGTGTAATTTACTTGGCAGTCAATGGGACAGTCACAAGGCTCCCGGTTTTCATGTAAAATATCTTAAATTGTGTTCTGAAGATGGACAGAGCTTTTACGGGTTTGGAACAACATGGGGGTAAGTGATTAATGACAAAATTTTAATTTTGGGGTGGAGTAACCCTTTAATACTATTTTTAAATCTTAAAGCAGAAATGATCACTTGATTATGATTACCCGTTCTCCCTTTGGTCCTGAGGACCCAACAGGTCCTGGTCTGCCAATAAGTCCCTAAATGCAGAGGAATATGCATGAGGTTATTTTTGTTATGTACATCTCTAGGAAAAAAAGCCATTCAAGTCATGATAACATTTATTTTTGTTGGAAAATTCTCACCTGTGGACCCATGCGGCCTGTGGATCCAGGCAATCCTGGCACACCTGGGGACCCCTGGGAATAGAGAAATAGACAAAAACAATTGTAGTGATACTTGTATTGTATGATAATGCATTCTCTAACCTTGGACCAATTAACTATGAGATTGAGGATAAACTTTAACAACACAAAATTAAAATTACTTATTATTTATTTATTTTTTAATGAAAATCCATTGGTCCAACTGTAGAGTAGCAAATACATTTCAATACAATGTTAATATTGCTTCAAATGCAAATGTTTACAAAACAACCAGACATAAACTGATGATATAAACGCCAGAAGTACATTTAAATACCTATGCAAACAGCAAACTGGTCAAACAAATAAAATCACTTCATTTAAAATGCAGAGTCTGGAAAATTTAGTTACACAAGCAGCAGTACAGTAGTCAACTATGATGCATCAGACAACTCCACTAACTGAACAGGATTAGTTTAGATTTGTCGCATTGCACCGTGTAACTCTGATTACTCACCTCATCACCCTTGTCCCCCATCGGACCAGCAAAGCCTCTCTCACCCTTCTTTTGCCTATATGACAACGAGACAGATGGAAAATAGTTGAGACAGTAAGTACAATCTTTTGATTTAGTTTCTCTCTAAGAATGCTCTCATATATTATTAATGTTTATCTCTGGCCTCAATTCTTGCCTGTCACTGAATGTCTCACATTCAGGCACTCGACTGTACAAGTATGCAAACCATTATTTGCTACATTATTTGCTACTGTTGCACCATGTGTAATATATTTTGCCCTGCAATGCCTTGTTGTAACAGAGGAAATGCACTTCCAGAATTATAGCTAAAGCTCATATGTCTGCCAATCAAACGATTCCTCTCTTCTCTAATCTCTGATTTTAGGGGCGGCTTACCTTCGGACCCTCTTTTCCAGGATTACCAGCTGGGCCCCGAAGACCCTGATCCCCCTGTAAATGCCAACCCAGAACATAAGGAGCCAGATCCACAAGACAGACACATGTCAGACTATGCAGTAGTGCAGCAAAGTATTTGAACACTTAGGCCACAGTTAATCTATGAATTAATCTATGGATGTCATCATGTTAAATAATTAAATATCATACAAAGCGGGATTTGTTTCAAAGAATGAGAGCACAAGCTCATGTAAGGACCAGGATTAAAAACTTCGTATCATATTATATACACATTCATATCAAATAACTGGACTGCAGAAATGTCTGGTGTATTTGTGTCTACAATGGTGCCCTCCATAAACAATTTGTTAATTGCATAAGCCAGAAAAGATGACAGAAATCAGTGCTAGGGAATTTTAGGTGGAAGAACAGAATATTAATTAATGAGGAGATTAAAATTGTACCTTTTCTCCATCCATTCCTGGGATACCTGGAGTTCCAAGGGAACCTTTTTCTCCTTTCTGCCCTGGCAATCCTGGTACTCTGGTCTGACACACACTGCAGGCGTTCTGCCAAAATCACAAACACACACAATATAAGGTGCAGAAATCCCACTTTCTCTTTTTTAATCTCATTCTCCTTCTGTTCAGATAAGCTCAGGATGCAACACATCTCAAAATTAAGCTTTTTTAGGTCCACATATTCATAAAGGATCCATCATATACAGCTGCCTGTGATTAAATGATGCAGATGAGAAAAATTAAAGGATTTTCTCGAATGCTGAAACAATCAATGCATATCAAACTAAAATTTGGCAGGTAAAATGAGTTTTATTTTAAATGCAAACTTTTCCAGTTTTAAAATACATATCATACATCTTAATGATTTGCTAATGTATAAAACAGTAAATTATTGGTCTAAAAAACAATTAAAATGAAGCAAAATGGTAGCAGAGAAATATTTTTGTGGACTAACTGCGACAGATACTAAAATTTTTGTCAATTGGTCAACTAACAGTAATAGTATGCCTTAGAATGCAGGAAATATTAAAATAAAACATATAAAACCTATTTAGCTGAATATGAAAGTCCTGAATATATATGCAACAATCTGGAGTTCTGAAATGGGTACTGTGCATTTGTAAATGATCTTATTCATCTTTATATTTTAATGGTTTCAAAATAATCAACAATGATTCAACTTACAACTGATTCAACTTGAAATGGACGATGTTGACATTTTGAGAAGTTAATGATTATGTCATAAATTCTTCTTATAATTTTATAGTAGATATTCGAAATATGATGAGAAGGATTAATTTGACCTCCATCTCCATATCTTCTTAAAGACAACTGATGTAAAACATGGCACCAGTTTACCTCCACTCACACTGTGGAAAAACACTAAATGTGTACCCTTTTGTCCTTTTTTGTGCTCATGAGCTCTAGACAGGTTTATCTGCTTCTGACTTTTATTACTATTAGTGTAAGATTCATGTTTGCCAGTATGGATTTAATGCTTATACCAGCTCTAATAGACACATCCGGCACGGCAAATCTAGCTTCCAACACAGCTAAAAAACGCTAAAAGGTCAAACCCAAAAGTACAAAAAACAATTTCACAGACAGAAACAATTGATAAAAGGCATGCATTCTAGGGACAAGCATTTTTTTTTCAAAGCCCTTTTCCCCAAGATTTTAACCTTGCCAGCCTGATGCCATTTCACCTCAAATACATTTGCCCATTGATTACAGAGAGAACAGGAGAGAATCAGAAAGCAAAGGTGCTTTCAAAACCAGGGTTTGAAACGCCGGGGCTACGTAAGCAGCCTTTTTCTATTCTGCCTCTTTAGAGTTTTAAAACTGTATACCTGTGAAGCATACCAATTGTTTACCATTATGGGTTGTAAGGATTGCATTGACATTTCACATTGGATGCACTTTTCGTACGTGGAACCAGCGTATCTGAAGGTAGCAATTTACTAGTGCCTTAGTCCGGACTGCTCAATACGTGCAGGGGTGAATTCAGGTAAAACCACATTTATTGGGTGTTGTTTGTCGCAAGACTGACCAATTAGCAAACTGACATGTGATCACAGACCGATCATGATCATGTGGAGCTATAACAGTAGAAGAGAGAAAGAGGAAATTCGTACCCAGTCAAAAGGATTCAATAGGGTGGAAAATCCATAAAAAAAAACAAAAAAAAGAAAAGAGCTTGTGTTTGACCATTATTTAGATTTCGCCCATTAAACTGTGAATGAGATCTGATCATCATACATAACCCATATTTGTATATTATGTATATAGTATTTACCTATATATATATATTTGTATATATATATATATATATAGATATATAGTTATAATATATATAAACACTGCATGATAAGTAATAAAGCCAAATAAGGAAAAAAAATGCTTATGCTTAAAAGAGTTGTTATTGAAACGTTTTTTTTTTAAAAAAACAATGGTGTGTGTGTAAAAAAAGTCCATATGGCTTAAGTCATAGACCAAGCACAATTTTTTTAGAGTATATTTATGGTGCTTTTTAAAATTGGCAAGTATATAAATCACTACAGTGCTTGTTGTTGTGTAAAAAAAAAAACCAAACATGTGCATGATTGCATATTTCTCCTCTTGTAGGTCTTCGAGGATGAAAAACATTTTTAATAATACGAGGGACTGGGCTTGACTAACGCTAAACATTTTTATTTATTTTTTATTTTATTCAAATGATTTCTGGTAGTATGTTACCCATTTGTCCTCATAACTTATTTTATTTATTTTCATTTAGGTAGAACAAGAGAATGCCCTCACAACATATTTATTTATTTATGGGGTGACATTGGACAGTTGTGACTCTGTTCAAAATCTGCATGACAAGCAGGGTCATGAACTTGCTTGTTCTTGACAACATTTAGAAGTAATGTTTTAATGCATTGCCCTTTTCTTTGTATATGATAAACGACATCAAAATCCAAACTGGAGATGATTTAAAGTGCATAACGCTCACTATAAAGTAGCCCTCTGTTTGTTGTTGTGTTTGAAAAACCAGGTTCAGTCCTAGAATCTCACTGCATCAGTACTTGAACAAAAATGGGCATTTATCTTGTTAGAAGTTTCTTCAGTACGGCATAGAGAGAATTGTATTGATAGATGGCCTACAGCAAGACAGCAGTGGAGGAAGACAAGAACAGGAAAGTATTTATATGGAAAAATGAAAAGGGGAGAGCAGTGAGAGTGAAAGTTAAAGATGTTGTCGTTTCTTTTCTAAGTGCTGAATCTTACATTGGAAATGTAAAGAGTGTTGAAAGAGAGCAACAGAGCGGGACAATGAATGAATAAAATATAATAAGCCTTAAAAAGGTTATTCACAAGAGCGATTTCAGATCAAAAACGGGCTTTAATATCCCCACTGGCTACATTCCCTCATTTGTGTTTTGTTACTAAAATATTGTGTATAATAGGAAAGGCAAGTGTTTGTCGAAATCTTCTGGTTTATCAAACAGAGGAAAAAAAAAATGCTTCCTCTAGGTTACACGGGGTCCTAAGGATCTGACCTTAAGAGCAACACAACAGGTGATCTGACTGAAGGGAAAAAGGAGTTAAACTAGAGTTTTTAAACACCTTCACATTTGAAGATGGGCCAGGTTTCAACAGGTCTGCAAAAGTCTGCTGATATGAATCTACAAAAGGAAACTTTTTGGTGTGCATACACGCACCTTGCTGTAAATTCTCTGCATCTTTTATTTTATTTTTATTCGCTCTGTTCATCATACTTCTTACTATTAACGGCTAGCATTCCACTAGACTGCCTGCAAGTAAAAAAAAAAAAAAAACATCTATAGGAGCAGAGATAGCTGGTTGAAAACCAGTACCTTCAAGTAATGTCCCATGTCTCCCAACAATAAGGTAAGTGCTGTCCCTGAAAAAGAACATTATTTTAGAGCAGCATTAGATACAACAGGTAGAAAATTGAGACAGACAGTCACAAACAAATATTAATTTTATTCCCCATGGAGTGCTGTGTCAGTATTGTAATTCGACTATTTTCATTAGCAGATCAAAAAACAAACATATTAATGTTGTACCGCTGGATATTCACTTATTGTTTCTAGGAATGTCCAGAAAAAGGCAAATATCCACGCATGTTAGTAAAAACAAAAAAAAAAAAACATGTTTAACGAACCGGTTCGCCAGGGGGTCCAGGGGGTCCTGGTCTGCCTTTGTGGGCCTGGAAGGTCCTTTCGATTTAAGGACACAAAAACAGTCATATGAATATAAAGGATATTCAATGGTATTTGAAAAAAAGTATTCTGTTTATATAGTAAATAATTCTTTACATATAGAAATATTTGTTGGATATTTTCACCTTGTTCCAAGTTTTGTGGATTTAAAGGTAAATTAATAAAAGCCTTGGTTCTCACCATAATTCCTTGCACTCCCACCTTGTCCTGCAGGTCCACAGAGGACCCCTGTGAAAATAACATAGGGCTGCGAACGATTATGACGAAAATATCATAATTGTTGACATTACTGTAATACGATGTTATTAATGACGATTATCACAATTTACATTGAATGATGTTTATACCATTGTTTTTATTGCAAAATGCAAATGCATTCCGCATTTGTTAGATGAAATCAAAAAAAGCCTTGAAACACACCTATAACTGAAAAACTTTAGGGCTTTTTTTAAGTGTATTAAGCCCCAAATGTCAAATATACATCAGATTGGTTTTGTCTCTTTAAATTATATTATAAAACCACAACACTAAAAAACAATGGAAAAACCCTTAACGAAATAACATGTAGCAAGAAGAAACAAAACATATCTTAAGCAATGCAAGGAATAACATAACGTGAACTTTGAACGATTAATTGCCCGCTTTAAACGATTACGTTAATTGTGGCATCCCATAATCTAATCGCGATTAGAAACTTCTATTAAATTGTTGCAGCCCTAAATAACAGCCATCATGGTAAATTCACTGGCTTTCAACATTTTTTTTTTTTAACAACCACAAATCTAGATTTTCAACCGCTGACTGTGAAACTTTTTTAACATCTTAAAAAATATGTAATATCAATGTATAAGTACATTATAGGGGTGTGAATCTTGACTGGTTTCGTGATTCGATTCGATTACGATTATCATGTCAACGATTAGATTCAATTCGATTTCACGATGCATCACGATGCGTCGCATCCTCAATTTTAAAACATTACTGCACATGGCTATATTTTCATTTAAATTTTATATCAAATTCAAATTTATCAATCAACTAAATTGGTAATCAACTAAATATAAATATAACTAAATATAGATTCAAAACACAAGCAAACATAAAGTAATAAAGGGGGGGGAAGACAATAACAAGTGAGTAAACAAAACGTACTTGGCAGTATCTACAAGAGTGCTTAAAGTATTCGAAAAAGCTTACAGGCAATCATAGTTATGGGTTTTTCCTTTTTCTTCCATCATAGACAGTGGCAGCTATTTCAATAGGCTGCCATTCACATACTCATGCACAGGATCTATTTCAAACAAATCAGATTTTTTGTCCTGTTCTGAAAAACATGCCTGACTGTGTGTTTACATCAACTATTTGTATCCTAAAAGTATTCGGAGGATGCAAGTGCATTTAACCACAGCCGGCGATCAAGCTTCAGGACAAACAAAAACAAAGTGCACTTTGAAAGTCTGTCAGTCAAGTAAGTTCCTGCATCTAATACATACTGCATTCGAGAACCGCATAAATGACAAAAAGCATTATCCTAAAGTAAAACACTGAAATAATAACGGCGGGTGGAAGCACACACACATAATGTCCAAGCAATGTGCACGTGTCTCACAGCACATATCCTGTGCAATGAAGCCCGCCGTGATTGTCTCTAGTCTCTAATCGCGATGCATCGGTGAATGAATATTTTCTCCCAACCTACAGTACATTAATGATATCTCATTTACATGCTTGGTCGGACATGTAATTTGTTGATTTTCGGATGTTAACTTTATCTTATTAATACCTGAATTCCTGGTTCGCCTTTAGTTCCAATCAGACCCTACAGAAAATAAATTAACAAATAAGTCAATAAATAAATGAATATAATTTTTCTATTAATAATGTCACCTTGTCCTATTAATATTGTTTTTCAGTCTGGATATACAAAACAATTATAAATGCTAAAATCTAGAGCTACTTGAAATGCTTCAATTATAAATGCTAAAATCTAGAGCTACTTGAAATGCTTTTATATAGTGTGAACTTTGTGTTTGTCAGTTGCCAAACCTGTATGACTCAGCAGTGGAACAGAACAAAGCCATTGCCAAGCTCCAATTCTGACAAACAGTTACCATAAACAGTTGTTCATTTGACTTGTACACTATATTTCAATCTTTTGATGCTGTACCATATTATTGTGGTGATGGAAACAGACTGAAAATTTTTCAGCTTTGTGTTCCACAAAAGAAAGTTTGGAACAACATGACAGTGGTAAATGACAGGATTTTTGGTTTTTGTTGTGAAAAATAATCCTTTAAAATGAAGACAATCTGAGTGTTTGTGAAGTTAAAATTCTTGAAGCAGGTACTTACAGGGGGTCCAGTGATTCCAATCCCCAGGTTCTCCTTTCTCTCCCAGCATCTCCAGGTACTCCCGGAACACCTCGTTCACCCTGATAGAGAGCAAAAAAGGTTCATTTCAGCCAAACGAAATTAACTCCAAAAATTCACAAAACACAGTCAAAGTAAGTGCAAGGTTTCGACAATAAGGCTTGGCTGAATAACTTAATGTGGTTTAAAAATGATTTGGTTTGTCTTGCCATACAGCAAAGCTCATGAACATCTTCAGGGCAGTTTGTAGTAATACACATTTAAAATCAACCCTTAAACAAAACAGATGCTTTACACAGCAGTAAAATAAGAGATTTAACAAAGCGTTCTGCATAAGCAAATCATTTTTATGACAAGCATTTATAACTGGCTTAAAATAAATGTTCGGGTTGTTTAATACAACAAGTTAAGCTTAAGCTCTATTACCACGGACAAACGGTTTTCTGTGGTAATCAACATTATTCATAAGGCTGACATTTCTTATCACACCATGAAAAAAAAAGTGGACTAAAAGACAAAGCACAGCACAGGGAAATATGACTGGGGATGTTTCCTGTTTTAAAGATAAAAACTACACAAACGCAAAATCTGATAACTTTAAAAAGAATCTCTCACAGTGACCTTACCTTAGGGCCGCAACCCCCGAAGACCAGACACACCTCCTCCTAGTGCAAACAAGAGATGAAACACAAAACTCAATGAAATACCATTATTACTAGAACTTACATAAGACTCAGTTTCAAGCCAGATAAGAAGACCTAGAACCCTAAGTCAGAACTGAGAAACTATTCATCATAGGAAGAGTCCTGAAAATCAGTGTTTGGGAATACTAAAGTAGTAATGCTATTGAAAAAAAAACCATTTTAAAAGAACAGCATCATATTTTATATAAGCAGGTAAATAAATAATCCACTTTTTTTCTTAAACACTTTAAATTAGTAGGCTTGCAGCTTGACAAGACACAAGTATTTATCAAAAGACAGCTTACCGGCTCAACAATTGCCAATACTGAAGGACTCTTTGAAGGCTTCCTGTAATTCACACAGCGCAGCAAATTTTTTAATGTTTTTCTTTCCGGTGGGTTTGTGATTGGTCAAATTGATTACTGCAGGAAGCCGACAGTGGTGAAAGAGTTACAGTTAAGCAGTTAGTTGGCATTATGTCACTGATGGAAAATTGATTTTTGTGGTCAGCGAGAAGAGAATTAGATTAGCAAGACATTTTTTCGCATTGCAGAAGCCCACCACAGAACGTAGGTAAACTACGACTTTTTTGAATTACCGTATGAAGTCAAAATACAGGATACTAAATATACTATTGAGCTGATTAAATACAGTTAGGACCTTTGTGTGAGAAGTTGGATAATACTGAACAAAAAATGGGGCGTTAAAATGTGATATATTCTCAAAACACAACAAGTTTATCTAACTTATAAAACTTATATAAAATAATATAAAATTATTTGTATGCCCAATGAAGAATAATAAATTATAATAATATGCATTTGAATTCTATACTTTTTCATGATCAAATATCAAGTGTAAAAAATCAAGTTTTTTTTCTTCCAAGTTTTATACTCCCATTACCTCTGTAAATATTTACGATTCATAATTAATTATGTCATTCCACCCTAACATTTTTGCAACCCTTGTCAATTTAAGTATGGATAATATTAATATAATAATAATTAATAATATAATAATAATAATAATAATAATAAATAATAATAATAAGAATAATAAGGCATTTAACATTTCATGATCAAAATAAAATGTAAAGTTTTTTTTTTTCTGCAATTTAACTAATTCAATCAGTTTTTTATTTTTATTTTGTATAAATTCCTCACCCTACATTTTTAATGTCAAAGTAAGTATCGAATAATTCTTCTACTAACTAAAATAATAGTAATACAAATGAATAATAAAATAAATAAATAATAATAATAAGGCATTTAACATACTTTTCACGATCAAATAAAATGTAAAGGTTTTTCTTCAAATTTAATAATAATTTACATTTTCAATTTAAATAATTACATTATTATTATTATTATTATTATTATTATTATCATAAAGAGCAAAACAAGCACGTAATTTTTGATTTCATTCTTTCAATTACTGTATATATAAATTTCTTCTTGTTCTCTTTTTTCTTTTTTCCCCTAAAACAGCGGATATAACGGGTGGCTGACCTTCATGCTACAGTAGTATACTGATTTTCCATCCAGCAAATCATTCAGCTGATCACACAAGGTGCTCGTCTGCCCACAAAAACCCATTCTGTCTATTGCTTTATGATGCTTCATCCTGGACCGAGCCCCTCACTCACCCTGCCCCAGTTAATGTGCTTTTTCTCTCCTTCGCCCTCGCAAACACAAAACATTTCATTTTTTAGGTCAGAGTTCGGCTGGCAGCTAAATAGCATGAAAACTGCTTAAAGTCAGCATGAAATAAAACGCAATTGCAAACGACTATTCAATGGATCCCATCCTCTCCTGATGGACAAAACTCATGTCCTGCTCTGCAGTTTTTTTTTTTCTTGTTTAAGAAGCCGCTTTACTTGGAAATATAACACAACAGGGAAGAAAAAGATGATCACAACTGTCTAGTTTTTTCATGCAGTCTTTAAATAGTGTTTATACTAGAATACTAGAAATGTAACCCTATCTATAACATTCCAGGGAGGACAGCTGACAGCCGTGTACAGTTTTAGGATGGCACAGCAAAAGGCGTTTTTTAAAGATAGGTTTACCAAAGGCGGTGAATTAGCATGAACAGTATTTCATTGTCAAAGCTGAAAACAAGGAGCTGTCATCAATAACCCTGGCTGCTGGCAGAGGAAGAATGCATGTGTGGCAATGTGTCGCAGATTTACAGGTGCATAACATCATTGTCAATGTGCCTCTTAAATCTGAGCTGTCATCAAAGCGGGGTGGGATGTTGATACGTTGTTGAGTGATATTCTGTTTGTGTCTATAAGGGGTTCCGGAAGAGAAGATATTGAGTGGGGAACATGGAGGTGAAGTGAAAGAGAAAGACAGGAATGGTGTTGTGTACCTACCCCATTGCAAATTCCGACAGAGCAGGGCTCACCAGGTTCACCCTTGAGGCCCGGGGGGCCTATCGGTCCCGGTGCTCCACCTGCATCACCTGAAAACACACACCGACAGCTGGCATTTAGAGATGCTGTCACCTCAGGAGCACCCCACAAATGCGCACACATGCCTGCCTTCACACGCACATACAAAATAAGAGCTGGACTTAAATATCACAGACATCTGGGGCAAATGCCACCAACCTAGATATCGCATCATGCAACTTCAGAGGTGAGGCAAGAGACTAAAAAAAGCACTCTAAACAAACTCTATGCTGAACATGCTCACTTTATTAAAGGACGCTGCAGTGATTGAGCGATCATGTGAAATATTTCAATGCATTTTTGCCAGTCGACTTTCTCACACATAACTTTAATATTTATTTGTCTAACAATATATTTACAAATGTGAATTATTACAGGAGGAAAAATGAAATGTACTTAAGGCTCCTTCCTACTGTGATGATGCAATGTCTTAGCCTACTAAAAAATAAGACCAACATTAGTAATATTGGGAATATATACAGTACATAATAAAAATAAAAATAAAATATGACTAAAAAAATTATTTTTAACATTAAAATGTTTTTCGCAATTAAAATATAATATAAACATTGGATGAAAAAAAATACTTATGTTATTAAGTTATTAAAACTAATACTGAAATAAAAATAAATAAAAATAAATATTTAAAAATTAAAATTTAAAAGTGATAAAAAATAAAAAGTCAACATAAAAACATCAAAATGAAATACCATGTTCCCAGAACTTACATAGAGACTCGATTTCAGCCAGATAAGAAGACACAAGAGCCATCCAAAAAACTGTGAAAACTTTCATTGGGAACAGTCTGGTGTGGGGAATACTAAAGTAGTGATGCTTCTAAAACAGTGTGAAAATAACAGTGTGGTATTTTATATAAACAAGTAAAATTAAATAAATATAAATAAAAAAAAAAAAAGAAAAAAGCACAAAAATACACAAACTAAAATGAAAATGAAAATTTAAAATAAAAAATAATTATAAAAAAATACTGATGCACATGTTTTTTACTGGACGTTCCTATAGAAAAAGGCAATTTTACTTAATCACTCATATTTTAATTACTATTAATATTAAGTCCTCAGGTTGTTACTCACTGATGGGGAGAATTTTGGAAATAAATCTGAAAAGTGTAAACGGCCATTATTTAGTTCTAAAATCATCTAAAGATCAAATTTGCTGTAGGCCTAGTTTCAGATCAGAGATAGTAGTATGCTTTAGACTAGATTTCCATTTTCATTATCTCTCCAGTATCTCTACAGGCATGTCACATTTTGCCTTCCAAAGGACCCCAATAAATAACAAACAGGAAGAAGTAATTCCTTGAGATACCTCAAGTGACCCTACTATTGATCTTAACTCAAACTTAACTCAACTTAAAAAACTATTTCAGCATACAGCTTTATATCTGCTTACAGCTGGTGCAAACTATGAACAAATTCTTCTGAACATGATCTACTGCTTCAACGTCTGCAGAAACAAGGAAAACACTTTTGTATTAGAAACATGCAGCCCCCAGTTCACAGAGTGGTCTTGTGTACCTTTTCTCCTTTCATTCCATCTTTTTCGCCAGGCATTTCCTGGCTGTCACACCGGGAGAGCCCTGAAAAAAAACAGGAGTGATAAGACACATGCCTATCAGCTTTAGCGAGTGTTCCCGCTTTTTTTTTTTCACTTTTTGATTTGAATCCCTAACATCCCCCATCCCTGTGCTCCATCTTTTTGGAGTAAAGGCAGATGCTCGTTAGCAGAAGCAGGTGCCCCGAGCACAAGATTGTGATGCTGATGCAGGTTTCATCCCACATGTAGAGAATCAGATGTACCCATCCCCTGAAAATAATTTTCAGATGTACGACAATTGATTACTGATTGTCTGTTGCAACAATTTCCAAGCTCTGCATTTACCCTTGTTCGAGGTTCCTTCCTCTCGCCTTTGTTATTGATAATACGTGCATCTGTTCTTTTTTCGCTCACGCTCTTTGTGAGTGACGTGAGTGGTAAAAACTAAAAGGATGGGGAGTGGTGTGATTAAAATAAATCTAGATTTTTACATTTTCATGTGGTGTGTTTGCCCATGCAAAACTCTATGGTACTGTGAAGAATCTTTCAATTGCACAACAACAGGCCCTTAATTGTTTTCTTTAGGATATCAAAATGTTGCTTCAAACTAAGGAAAAAAAAAAAAAACTAAGGAACCCCAAAAACTGTTCTTTTTATGGCACTTACTTGCAAAAACTCCTTTTTTGGAACCTTTATGTTCATAAAGGAACAGCTCACCCAAAAACGAAAAAATTCCTGAAAAAATGTTAGTCATACCCTCGAGAGGCCAGCAAGATTGAGACGAGTTTGTTTCTTGTTCCTTCTTTGGAACAGATTTGGAGAAATTTAGCATTATACCTTACACTTCACTACTCTGTAGTGAATGGGTGCCGTCAAAATGAAAGATTAAATTACAGATAAAAAGCTAAAATAAAAAGGATCAGAAGCTGTTTTTGCTCTCATTCTGATGGCACCCATGTCTCCCTGCAGAGTATACTTTGGTGAGCAAGTGATGTAATGCTTATCTACCCAATTTGTTTTCCAATGGAAGAAACAAGAAATGGATTCTACACTTGTTCCATTGAAGAAACAAACACATCTATATCTTGGATGGCCTAAGGGTGAGTACATTTTCATTTGTAGGTCACTCCTTTAAGAGTGTATGAGATTCTGGTCCCTAAATATGTCTCAAGTGGCCTCATTTTACAGTATTTTAGAGTACGCATTGCCTGGCAAAAATAGACTTCTGATCAGTTTAAAATTTACCCAAGCAGTGGTGGGACGGTATTTCATATGCTTACCCGCTCCTAGCCACGGGTCTCCTGAAAGAACCACGAAATGCCAGTGGGACCAGTTTTGGGACCCTGCTTTCCCCTGTAAGAACACATACAAGATATTTTATTTAAGCAGCATGGACCTTATTTCATAGTTTGAAACTACGTCATTAGCTAAATGTGAAATCAGTTTGTGCCTAACTCTGAGCGACAGCAAATGAAAACATGCTTTGAAAAACTCTTGCTTCAGGTATTGATTTTGTACCAGCTGCGTAGCATTTTACTGTTGTTTGCTATTCTAAGAGGTCCCTATCGGTGTCCTTAACTAAAATGAAGGTCGCAATCAGACCTTGGTAACATACACCACAACCCATTTAACCCAGCAAGAACTACCCTGCAATAAGCCACCCGTAAGAAAGCGATTTTGGCACTGGACAGTAACTCAGAGGGAGCTATCTCTTCTGGTCAACCCGTTTGACAAGGTCAGCATAAGTCCATCACACTAAAAGTAGAAAGACTTTAATGTTGTTTTCTATCTGGTCCAATCATAAGATGCCATAGAGTGGAGGGTTTATGGAGACAGGAAGTTCATACAACTCAAGTCCTCGGTGCCGCCTGTCAAATCCAGGCAATTCCAGTATTTTGCCCTTTATCAGAGTTAAAAAACAATTACATAATATTATAATATATTTATTATTATAGAAAAAGACACACACACATAAAAAAAAAACACACACTAAATACAGTTAAATCTATCAAATGATGTGACAATGTTCAGAAATTGTTAATTGTATCACCATTTCTTGGAATGAACCAAAATAAACACAGGTCACTTTTTAGTTATTTATTATTTTTAAAGCTAATAGCCTTTCAACATTGATACTGTAACATGCTGATCACTGTAACAAAGTTTTTTTGTTCAGTTTTTTCGGTGTGCATTACGCGCCAAAATTGAACAACATTTGTGCACTTATTTACCTGTAGACCTTTTGAGCCTTCAGAACCTTTTTTCAACCCTGGTGAAAGTTGGTGGGTCCTGGTGAAAGAGAAAATGCTTTGCAATGGCATGAAATCACACATTTTTCAAGAGACCTACAGGTTGAAAAATATCTTTTTTTATGTGCCCGTGCTTTCAAAATGTTTCCTTTAAAAAACCTTTTGTGTCTCTTAAAAACATCTGACAGATTGAAGAGAGAGCCGTATATTGAGCGCTTTGAAAATGACTGTCCATTGTATTGATTCAGCACAGCTTTCATATTTTCCTTTTTATTTCAAGACAAGGCTGCCAAAACAGACTTTTTAAAAAACTTCTCTGCATAAGTTCAACATTTTAATGATCTTAGAATCTGTTGTGGATGCATGACAAACAATGCTAATATGTGGCTACTAACCTGGTCTCCTTTCTCTCCTTTCTGGCCTTTCTCACCTCCTTCCCCCTCATGGATTATAAAAAGAGGAAACAAACAAAATAATGAATAGAGATTATCATGGATGGAAATGCATGATTATAATTTTAAAAAAAAGTACACAACGGGCGGGAGTCAGTTTACTAATGTACTGTAATAGTATGCTATTGTAAAACAGCTCATCTGAGTGAAAATCCTTTCCAACTACATTGCAAATGTATTATATTAAAGTGATTAATTGTTGCTAAATAATCATAATAATAACAGAAAAAAGCAATGTTATGATGTAAATGAATAATAACACGGAACTCCCTGAATACCTATTTTCTGTCTGATTAATTTTGCAATCCTGGATTTGGCATTTGCAAAAATCAAAATAAAAATAACCAGTGTTAAGCTAAAATATCAATTGTAATTTAAAAAATTCAATTTAAAAAAATATAGAAAACAAAACAAAAAAACGGAAGAAACTTTTTTCACTGATTGTCTCAGATGTATCAGTTTTTTCAAAATATTTTGAAATGGTCTCTAAACTTACAGTTCCAGGAAAGTCTAAGTCCATGTGCTGTCATCACCTTAATGAAGAAAAAACTACCATGATGAGACAGCATTGACTGCACTTTTGCAGGGTACATGTGTCAGAATGAATCCAGGACCTGCATGCTCTTATGGAATTATCATTAAAAAGACCTTATCAGTTATGATTTAATGCTTTCTCATGCTCCGCTCTTAGTTCTCAGTTCAGTGATAACCTCAACATCTCCACATAAGCATAAAACAGAAGCTTCCTGTCTCATTCTTAACTGGACAGCCTCTATGCGAGAGATTAACATTAATCCAGGGCTTATGACATTTAAAATGGCAAGAGCCTTTTACTGCAGCAAGAGGGCATCACGGACTAGAGGTGGACTCTGAATGTGCTTTACGGCAAGGCTTTCCATTTAACCCATTAACTACCAGCAGGTTTAATAGCCTGTCAATCATTCTGACGGCTTTCAGGTCTGTGGTGAAAGTCAAATTGTTTTGTTGATGTTATCCATGGATTCACTCTTCTGCATTTCAGTGTTATATCTGTATATGCAGAAGTTTATGAATAAAGATTGAAATAACCAGGGAGGCCTGATGTAACTTCAAGACAAAGTTGGTCTAGAGAATGAAATTGTAAATGAAAATTTTTTCCTGTTTTGCACATTTATTCATTGTGCTGAATAAATGCATGTAAAATATATGAGCTCTGCTCCAAAACTTAGTGAGCTGCCAATCTTCATAAACCCTTCATAGGGAGTTGCCGATTAATACGTCATCCTAAGTGAAATGGAACATGAATTGAAACATTGGACATTTAGTTTAGGTTGTTTAGAAATGTTGCTAATGAGTACAATACTTTAAAACACAGATAATTTATTGCACAATATTGGGTAAACTGATCTTGGAGTATAACATTTTTAGTTTATTTTTTAAATATAAATAAATAAACCCTACTATATTATAAAAAAAATTATGAAAGCAGAAAACTATATTTTTACAAACTCCTTCTTAAATAGCTGTACGCTATCATGCAAAAGTGTGTGGGGTCGATATAAGATATAGTTATATATAATAGCTCGTATGTGCACTTGTATTTGAAAAAAGCCTCCTACTGTTCACCTGTTTAAAACTGTTTTTTATTTATTTAATAAATAGATATCTATTATTATCCCCCCCCCCGCCCCCCTATTATATATATTATAACTATATATTATAATGCGAATATTATTCAATTTAAAATAACTCTTTTTTGTTTTTTATGTCTTTTAAAATTCAATGGTTATTATTTCCTGGTGATGGCAAAGTTGAATTTTCAGAAGCATTATTTCCCTCCACATGACACTGAAGACTAGTTAATAAGGAATCCTTCTAATATGCTGATTTTGTACTCATGAAACATTTCTTATCATTATCAGTGTTGAAAACAATTGTGCTGTTTAATATTTCTGTTGGAAAACAAGATCATTTTTGTTTTCAGGATTCTTGCCAATCTTTTAATACATTAAATGCATCTCTGGGGAAGTCGTGGCCTAGTGGTTTAGAGAGTTTTAACTCCTAATCCTAAGGTTGTGGGGTTTCGAGGTCTTCATGGCCGGGCTAATACCCACGACCTGATCCGGTGCCTGTCCTTGAGCAAGAGCGAACCGAACCCCCCAACTGCCCCCCGGGGGCCACATACATAACTGGCTGCCCCATCGGGTGCTCCGGGTGGGTGTGTTCACGGTGTGTGTGTGTGTTCACTGCTGTGTGTGTGCACTTTGGATGGGGTTAAAGCAGAGCCACAAATTCTGAGTACGGAGTCACCATACTTGGCTGTATGTCACATCACATTTCAACCATACTTGGCTGTATGTCACATCACATTTCACTTCAAATTAAAGACAGAAAAAAATGTGAGCTATACCAATCACAAGCAATAAATACTATTTTTTCCTTAAATAAACAAAGCACTGAAATCAGTTGAGCACAACCATACATTGACGTACTCTGGACTGAGCTCAGAAAAACAACTAATTACCATTACAGAAGCTAGAATGTAATTAAAGTCTTGAAATGGGATTTAGGCTACACTTGTTCAAACATTATTTTTTCTTTGGACAGAACCCCCCCCCATTAATTATACATTCTTAATTAAAACAGAGCTAGCTCTAAACATCACGCTCCATTCAGAGCCGGCTACAATCAAATTACAAACTAAAGAGAAAACCATGAGAGAATAATCAAACTCTTAAAAGCCTGTTTATATTTGTGTCGCCCATCATCATAATTAGCCGTTTCAAAACAGGTAAAAAAAACCCATCAGATTCTTAGGTGTTCCAGGCTTCATGAATCATTGTAAACTGGTTTAAAAGGGCTACAGTCATCTCGCTTCTCCTATTTAGCTAGAGATTCACACAGCAGGCAGCATCATTGATTTTGTGCCCTGCTGTCAAATCGCGCCTTTCGTCTCCCCCTTTTGATTTAATTGACACGGGCAATGCTGTTCCAAACCAGCAAATTTTGTGCTAAGTGCAACCAAAAAGCATTTGGCTTCTCAGCTCTCAAAGGTTTTCTTATTAGTGACCAGAGAGCAAAGATGAAGCTGATGAACAGTGCTGCACTGATGCAGTGCACTCTACTCTCAATATGGCAGAAGATGTTGGTGGTGCTAGTTACTGTAACTTCAACTTTGACAAACAAAAACTGCAAAACAAACAAGAAATTTTGTTCTCACCCCCCACCCCCCCTCAAATTCTCCCCTCAATAACGATGCTGTTATTTTGAGCTTTCTATTCATCAAAGAAACCTGAAAAAAAAAAAAAAGTTCTCAAAAAATTATGAACCAGCACAATTGCTTTCAACATTGATAACAGGGCTTTGAAAACGAAAAAAAATTCAAATAAATTCCAAAAAAAAAAAAAACTTTCAACATTGATAACAGGGCTTTGAAAACGAAAAAAAATTAAATAAAATTCAACCGGTTCACTCCGAGCAGAATCGATATTTTAACGTTTCTGTTCCTGTATTCTTTAAAAAAAAAACACTTGTATAAAAACAGTTATAAAAACAAATTAATTTAAGGTGAAGCTGATGCCTACCTCTCTCATTCGGCACAAATCCAAATGTTTCCATATTCCTGACGTATCTGGATGCTAAAATATTATTTATTATATAGTGTTTGTACTTTCATCGACATCAGCACAGTGAGGCACGGTCATGCTGAACGCAACAAATTTTGTACAGCGGAGCAGTGTAACTTTTTATTTGTTTCTTCAATATAGCAAAATTATGTTGTGTATGTGCATAAGGCGTCGGTGTGATGGTCATACCAATGCTGGTTAGTTATACAGAACATTATTCAAAGCTGTCGAGCTTTTGCAAAATAATTAAAACTGTAAAGCTTTGGCAAAATAAAGAAAACTGCTCTCTGCTGTGCTCTGGGCTGTTTCGGTTTCCTTTCCAAAAAACTTTGGAACGTGTCACAATGACCGTAATTTAGAACATTTTTTTTTTTTTTTTTTCTGTTAATTTCTGTCAAATAATTTAAGTGAAATATATTTAGTGTATATATGCCTATATCCTTACTATGTAAAGCTATAGTTTCTTTTTTCTGTTCTGTTTTTCCCCCCTCCATTCATAGAAGTGCTTCAGGTGCGTGTGATCCCCTCCCCCCCCCCCCCCCCCCCCCCCCCCCCCCTTGTATTCATGTTACACTATCCCCCTCAGACAAAATCTTCCCCTCTTCTTCGGTGCATTGCCATTGCCCCCCCCCTTGTACCTACAACCTAGATGAGTTACACAGCTTAGTGATCTGTTGAATTCATGTTCCTATCCTAAGACATTTCACTCGTTGGCACTTCAGCGTCACATTTTGATCAAGTAGGGCCTCAAACTACTGGAATTCAGTGATTGTGATTGGTACTTAGACAGCAAATTTCAAATCAATATTAAATGGGCGCACGATTACATAACATTAATTAACCGGTTAATGGCGCATTTAAAATTTTCGAATTCTGTTCGGAGGAAACTATAAAAATTTGATTTCTGTTTTTCTGTTTTCTGGTTCTGTTCATCTTGTTTCCTGTTAACTAAGATTTCGTTTCCCCCAGTTCCGTATTTTTTTGTTTTTTTTTTTTTTTGTTCGTCGACGGTTGTTAGGAGTGATTGTTGATAATAATAGAAGTGATGATCTTATTAAGCAAATAAGCATTTTTTTATAATTTTTTAGCACATTGAAGACAGAATTCAGCATTGTCATCATGAATAAATTCCATTTTAGAATGTTATAATAGAAAAGAGTTATTTCATTCATTTTATTTTACAATATTATGATTTTTGAGCAAATAAATGCAATAGTTCAAAATGAGGTTTAAAATGAATCCTACAGCAATGACTCTGAATCATTTATTAGACTTGAATCATCTCTGTTGAGTTGTTCATGGCATGAAGATCGATGCGTCTATCAAAGACCTGCAAGTTTCCTGTTTAAACGGACGCTCTATAAAATGTAGTGCCTCATGTGTGTTATTATGTGATATATCTGTATGCGTCAGAGCCTCTGACTGAACCAGTATAGTACTCACAGGGCCCGATGGTCCTCTGGGGCCTTCTTCTATTTTACCCAAAGGAATAAAGAACAACACAAACCTCACACAGAGAAAAGAAAAGGGAATCAAAGGAACCAGGAGGATAGACTGAGTCTGAACCTCAGTTATATGTAAAAGGTTTTTCTAACACAAGATTTATTAGACAGAACTGGTAAACAAGTGAACAGACTCACCTCCTCCCAGCACACATGCACAGAACATAACTAAATAAATAAAACATGCAGCTTACACCACCTTTTGCCCCTTTTATTCCACTGGCCTCCCTCCAGGCCAGGCAAACCCCTATGGAGTGAGATGTTAGAAGAGACGAATGTATCATGAGGTAAATAAGCACACGAAAATCTGATGGCTGTGTCTGTGATGGGGATTTCAAACAGAGCTCTGAGATGGTTACATAACCCCAGGATCCCTTTAAATCGCCCTTCAGTCCATCCTTTTTGTCCTGCAACCACCCCCGGGTCACCCTTCATCCCCTGAAAAACAACAACAAATAGTCACACATATGCATACAACATATGAACACACAGATAAGATTGTCTAGGGGTGAATAACCTGTGACTGGGCCAAAGTGGGCAACCGCTGACACAAGATATTCATTTAAAAATGTATTTTATCGTTATTTTATGTTATTGTCCTTTTTATTTTATTATTGTTTATAATTATTTTATTAGTGGTTACATTCTTGAAAAAAGTCTCTTATGCTCACCAAGGCTGCAATAATGCGATCAAAAAAAAAAAAAAAGCAGTAAAAATTAAAAAATGTATTACAATATTTAAATAAAATATTATTTAAATATTACAAAATTTAAATAAAATTAAAAATCTAAATAAAATAGTTTTAATATATGTGTTATACCAAAGCTGAATTTTCAGCTGTCATTATTCCTGTCTTATTCTGGTTTTGTGTTAAAAAAAAAAAAAAAAAATTAATAAAAAATTAAATTTAAAATAACTTTTGTAACAATGTAAAAGTCTTCAGTGTCACTTTTTACCAATGTGCTCCTGCTATTAAAATAAGTATTAAATATTAGTATGTATCTACAGTGTGTGTATGTGTGTGTGTGTGTGTGTGTGTGTGTGTGTGTGTGTGTGTGTGTGTGTGTGTGTGTGTGTGTGTGTGTGTGTGTGTACACAACAATACAAATTCTCAACCTTCTTGACTTGACCTTTCCAAGCATTTATGATTACTAGATACTGATGTATATTATTTTTTATTATTTATAAAAAAAATGTCATTGTTTGTTCATTATAATCAAAATATTAAAATTCAACAAACACACACCCTTCCCTGACTATTACTTATTTTCTTGACCTTTTTCATGCCAGGCAATCACAATTTCTAACAATGACTAAACTGCAATGAGAGTGACACCTAAATTCACATCATGTCATGACATAAGTCAGTGGAAAGATCACACACAACAACACTGTTTCAAACACTGAAAAAGCAATGAAGCTGTAATAAGCATGATTCATTCATGCTGTGATGCATGCTTGGAGTCTAGCATCCAGCACCACACATATCACACTTATCTTTCTTTGGTGGTATTGATGTGATGTGGCACATTAAACTAGAATATTTAAATGTTAAATGTCAAACTGGTCTCTGAACACTTATTTAATCTAACTTCCATTATACAAAAGATGCATACATCACGCATGCTGGTGTGCCACTTAATTACAGCCACTAAACATGAAATCAATGTTCTGTAAGTCGCCATAGTACATCAAGTCACACAGATAGGACAGGAATTTATCGGCCAATAGATGGCACTTTTGTCACTGAAGATAAATTCCTGTCTCACTCACGTATCGCATCCATTTTGAGATGCTGTCCTCTCTCAAGACAATGCAAACTGAGCATCTTTTATACTGGCAGGCGAGACGCTGAGCATTTACTGTCTATATACAGTCTGGAATCCATTTGTAGTTTCAGATACTCCAACACACAGAATTCATAGTTAAATGATGCAAAGATATGAAGGATTTTGAATTCAATGCTCTATTTTCTTTCAAAACAAACAACATTGAGAGATAGAAAGAGTTGGAGGAAGTGATGAAGAGAGAAGGGACCATCACAAAACATCCCTGTGGTGATTTTAGTGGTGTAAGACTTGACTGAACACTGTATGTACATTAGAATTCCTCAGAGGAACTCTGTGGAAAGGTAATACATATGTCTACTCAACCTGGAAAAGACATTTCCCCCAAGATGTACAGTTTTTTCTTTTTCATAATATTGCTTACAAGCACAACAAAGTGCACACAAAAGACAGCAGTGTGTTTGGTCTAATGCCAAAGCGCACAGTCTCTGTTCCTCTCTGTAATTGCCACCTCCCAAAAAAATCTCCTGAGTGATCAGATTGCTATCCGTTTTGATTGCAGCTTGGAAATTCTGCACTACAGCAATCCAATCCATTAAAAAAAAAAAAAAACATCAAAAGCTTCAAGTTATATTTGAGAAGTTGACATGTTTTCACTGTGCTTCATGAAAATAACAAAAATATTCTGGAATTTCGTAATATAAAATAATGTATATTTTTTATGATCAACTTTCTGAATATGTTTGAATTTTAAGATGCAATTTTGAGAGAAATATTGAAATAACAGTAGGTCCCCAATGTTGAATAGCACATAAAAACCTATTTTAATGAATCATTTAGTTGTTGAATTCAAATAAATAATAAAAAGTGGTATATCTTTGGATTTTATTGTCTAAAAAATATAATTCATAGAAAAAATTATAAAATGTTCACAATTATTTTTAAGTAATTCTTCTGGCACAGCTAATTTGAACCTTGGATCTAAACAAAGACCATCTTAACTTACTAACTAACTAAACTAACATTTAAGCTAAAATAAATTAATTAATGGGAAGGAAATGTGCTGGTTATCAGCTATAAAGGCTCATTTAAATGGTCCTGTGGTGTGACATGCTAAATCAATTCAAAACAGCACTTTTCGAATATTATTATAATTATTGCACATGCAACACTCATAACCTCATATTAACATTTGTACTTTTAAAAATTAATTTGCCACTCCACAGGGTCATTTATAATGAACTAGTGAATCGAAAGAGTGAAAAACATGGGAGGCATGAATGGAGGTTGATTAAATGGTGGTTAAAAATGATGACAAATTATAGAACACTTTCTTTGGATTATTTATACAAACTGTGTATATTTTTAATGTCATTTGGGACACCACACACTTAAATAAAAGTGTCCTTAGCCAAACAAT